>NC_134366.1:25557538-25860569 GCF_035582795.1 Mycteria americana | reverse complement strand
GGATTAAGCAAAATCAAGCTTGGGTCAAGGAACAAGAAAAAAACCCATAGTACAAAAAAAAAGGGGGAAAAAAAAAGGAAAATGCATGCTCAGACTTTCCCTGTAATGTTTTTCACTCCTCCCCCACACCATTAACTACCATGCCAATACCACAAAAAGTTTTTTACCTTCCGAAATATTGTCTCCAGGCTCACATGAAGAAATGAATTGGGGTTTTGCTTTAAACTTGTGGCAGTGTATAAGTGTATGAAGGTCATTTCTATTCAGCAAGACTCTGGTTTATGTTAGTAGACACATGCGTGTTTATGTTTGTGAGCATACTGCGTATAAGCATTTGCTGAAGGGAAAAGAATCCAGGCTGATATTTACACAGCTGAAGCAAGGTTTATATACATTGCATCCTACTTCTGGAAGACAGAGAGTATGCAAACAGAAAAAAAAGCAGACAAATGTTGATGGTTCAGACTCCTCCCTTCTCCCCTTGAAGAAGGAATTCCAGTTATGAATAGATGAGTAAACCACAAGCTACAAATGTCCTCAGATACGCTCAGTGCTTCACTTTAACATCAACTATTTTGCTCAACTGTCTTGCTCAGAAATTGGAGACTCTGCTACCAAACACAAACGTGTTCAAAGGGCAGGACGTCTCCTTTCAAAGGCACGGCCGGTGACATGAAATGAGCTCTACTTTGCCAGCCCTTTTCCATAATAATAATGTGACTGTCATTCTCTTCTAATTAAATTAGTCACTTCTACTTCCCATGCAATACATTCTCTTTCCCTCCTCTTCCTCGGTCATGATAAATCTCCATGTGACTTAGCTGTCCCATAATTCTGCCTAATTGGTTCCAGCTGTCATTTTTGAAACTGAAATGCATGGAGAGCCTGGGGCTTGTGAAAGGAACAGGAAGCATTTCCAACCGCATTCCCATCATGTAAAACCAGCAATGTGAAAGAACCCTTCCATTAAAACAAAAACGGGAGTATTTGGCTGCTGGCGATGCCATCATGCAGCAGACAGATTGTGCTGCTCCACTGAGGCAGCGAGACTGTTGCGAGCCATTCTTCTCTATTCAAAGGAGAGCACACATTATTTATGCCCTAGCAGTTTTACTGACTAAAATACTTTCCCTTTTGTCACCAACAAATTCTTAAACCGATAATATAATTTACCAATAAAAGCACAGGCAGTAGGAATATTTGAAGTGACAGGCGAACAAAGAAAAGTTAAATCTATTTAAATGGCATGTATCCTCCAACCTAAGCGCTCTGCAGATTACTGCACCATGGTTTAAACTAATTTCATGTTGCTGGTATTTTCAAAAGTGTCATAGACTCTCATTTTCAAGTATTTCTATGGCTTTTTATAATTCAATCCTTTCCCCCTATGAGACGACGCAGTGTTAGCCATGCTAACAAAAAATACCCTACAAGCTATCTCTAGGTGATACCTAAGCAACTTCCAGAAAAAGAGCAGAAGGCAACAGCACCAGCTAGGCTGACCAGCAGGGGAAAGATACATATTAGGGATTCAAGAAAGAAAAAAAAAAACACCCCACAAGACACCTTTAATGAAAACAATTTTGCTAACAGATGTTTCTAGTGCCTTGGATTTCTCTCACACTGTCAACAAAGATAAATATCCTTCCAAACACATGAACAATACTACATAGAAAAGGAGGCTGGGCGGTGGGGGAGTACATAATACATATACAAACCTACCTAAAAATCCCAGAGAGAAAAGGGAATGCACAGTTGTCTGATTTTTGGTTGCTATTAGAAAAGATATGTTTATTTATACAAAGTATCTGTGCTCAGAGAACAATTGGATCTGAGACTCTGATGAGTGAGACACACACTGCTGCGGAAAGAATTGCTAAATGAACCAAGAGATCTTCAGCAAAATAGTTTTCTAAAGATGCCAGTTTATCCTCTTCCTTATTCTCTGGCCACCTTAATAATTGTATCAGCTTTGTTTTTTTAGTAAATCAGATTAAAGAAACAGTAAACAATTTTGTGAAATTATTTTAACAAAGGAATGACATCTCAAAAATCAGTAGGAATTCCTGTTTATTATGATCAAAACCTAGCAGCAGATCATCAGCTTGTGTACTGATGGACATATAGTCCCCAGTCAACAGGGTTGGGACAATTTTTACAAGCTGAGCAAGTTGTAATACATGTGCCACACAGATGTGCTTGTGCACTTTTTCTTTAATTTGCTAAGTCATTAGGTTTTCACAGCACTGACCACTATATCCACATATAAAAAAAAAAAAGAAAAAAATTGAAGATACAAAAAGTTTCTCATTAGAGCATGGCAGATACCCCTAAGTTCATGGTGAGAGTACTCACTCCAGGACCACATAAGCAGAACACATACACGGCAGGGAGGCTGACAATCCACATACAGCCACACTACGTCAAGTATCCACACTAATACTGGGACAGTACTGGCCGCAAATGGTACAGACATATCTACACAAGCTGAGCTGGCACAAGAGCCTTTGCTATGGTGGTGTGCTGGGATACAAAAAAATGCCATCTTCAGGGCAGGAAAAAAGCAGCGCAAATACTTTCTCTAAAAGCTTTGGCATCCTGTGGTAGACCTCTCTTCACACTGGCTGACTGACTGTTTTCTGCCATGCCTCCTAATCCTAACTGCCCATGCTTGATCATAAGATTAATAAAAATTTTATAGGGAAAATTGCAGTTCAGACTGAAAGGCACACAAAAGAAAAATGATGCTTCCATGGATTATATCCTCTTTACTCAAAGTAATAAAATAAGAAAAAATGAATAGGCCTTTTTAACTTTCCAGTGTTGGCTCTGTTTATTACTCAAGCTTGATTCTTGATTCCTCTTATTCACCATTCCTTAATTATTTTTTATATCATAAAACTATAAACATATTATAAAGATATCTTCAATTACTGATCTCTTCATTCTGACTCCAGGATTTTTATTATTATTATTTTGCCAGAATTGCTCACCCCAAGTTTCTGTTTTTAAAGTTTCCATAGATGTATTTTTTATCAATGTGATTAAATTAGTACAAAGCTGCATACTGCTAGTTCAGGAAGGAAAAAATCTATTTTTAAGATTTAGAATTATGGCAATTACCACTCTCCATACAGCCAGTTTTTGGGTTCCTGTTTGGTTTGTTGGTTTGTTTCTTTGTTTTTTCAATCTGCACTGAATAAATCAGAGCTTCTCATTTTAAGAGGAATTAAACAGCAGTTACAATCCACATTATTAAAGAGCCCGAGAAAAAAGCTTAATTAGATTGGACAGTCTCTAGTGCAAGTTGAGATACTGTCAGGTTTCACCTCAGAGAGACTTGGACAATGCCAGTTTATTACTGAAATTAAAAGATAAGGAATGTGTGGGATGCCACCAGAATGTTACTGATGGTAGAACTGTCCAGAAATCTATAACAAAGAAATAATCCATTACTACAGAAGAAAATGAAGTACTAAAACTAGAGGGATTTTTTTTTAAATTTCATTTAAAGTAGTAAAATCAGCTGACATTTTTTCTTCAGTTCCTGATACAGGAAAGTAACAGTGTATTAACTTCACTGAAAGACTACAAGTATTCATATTTAACTGATAAAAATTAAGATGCAGAAAGATACACATAGAAAGGATCTCAAAAAGAAAAAATAATTAACTTACCTATATCTACTTCAATGACATGTCATTCTGCTGATTATTTGTCTAAACTATTCTTAAAGACTGCCAGTATTAGAGAAACCATCACCCCATAGTAGCTTCTTCAGTGCTTTACTATCATTACCATTAAAGAGGCATTCCTATAGTTTAATCTTTCTCTTTTTTACTGCAATTACAGATTTTCTTTTGTATCCTTTTTACCACTGACATGGCAATAGGTCACTGTCTTTCTCTATGATATATTTAAAGGTTTGTAACCACCTCATCCTTTTTCCCCAACTCTAAACAGCCCTACTTACTTTGACTTTTCCTCAGAAGCCTTTACTCTAGACGTTTGCTCATTCTTGGTTTTTTTCCCCCTCAGGTCGCCAGTTGATTCATGTTTTCCTTGTGTGTACAAATTTACCATTTCGGGTGGTGGCCTTACCTGTATTGAGTAGAGTGTTATCACTGGCATATGCATCTTACTACATGTATGTGCTTTTGATGGACTACAGTGATGTTTGAAATTTTTATCTGTAATTTAGGAAAAAACTAATTGAGATCTGTCAGTAGGTAAAATACCTCACATGATTTCCAGTGTTCCATCCAGCTCAACTCTGGATGTTTTTTATGCTTTGATTTTGTGTTGGTTTCTTTTGAATACTTACACTGAATACACTTATTCATACTTACTAAAAAGGAGAATAAATAATAGATGCTAATTATTAAATGGTGCAAAGCACACTGCAAATCTAACCAATATTTGGCATGGTTATAAAATAAAATTAGTAAATTGTACAAAGAATAGACATTCAGATACACACAGCCTCCCAATCTGTTGGATTGTAAATCTTGATTAATCTTATTAACACATCTATTCATCAGTATGCACCCTCCGTATGAAGTCTACACAACCTTTGTGAGATCCTGCAAACTCAGGATGATGGGGCAAACTGAGTAACATCTTTCCCCCTCTCACTAGACCTGTGTAAACTTCTTACCCTAGCAGGAATATTTTTATTTGAATTTAAATACAATTTTTCATTCCTTCTTTCCTGCTGATTCCCATGTCTGGCACAATCTTACTTCTCAGCAAAGCACCACACGATTTCCTTCTGAAATCCCTTCTGAATTCCTACCTCCCAAAGCTGACTTTGTTTGCATTTCCAACCTATACTTGGACATCAGCAGCTCCTGTCTCTGATCTGCTCATTAAAACTTGAAAAACAAGGCTTTCCCAAGAGCAGTATTCCCTTAATGCCTCTTCTCAATAGTAGCGGATTTCCTTTCTCTGTGCTTCCTCTCAGCCTTGTTCTGTCATCTTTTTGACTGCAATTTAAGTAGCACAACCTGGGCCAAGCCTGGGGCATGAGGCAGGGGTTAAACAACCAAAGGAATGGCTCCTTCTCCGGTCAAGGCAAATGGAAACTTCTAAACTCAACTGCTCCCATAGCACTCAACGGCTCCACTCCTTCCCAGGGTGGATGAAGCACGTTCACGGCAAGCAGGGGTGTCTGCCAAGAGGGTGGCAGGAGGCATCTGGCTTGTTGCAGAGCTTCACTAGCTTTCAGTCCTTGCTTACTGTGGCTGGACAAGCACCTTGACCTCAAATGGGAAGAAAATTGCCCATTGTTTCACTCTCACATCAAAATAAGGTAACGTAGCCTCCAAACAAGTTTCACTCTCAATCAAGGATTAGAAGACCCCTCCTTCCTTCTCATGCCCAGTTTCCCTAATTTCCTCTAGGTATTAAGCACCGCTGAATGATCCTAGTTATCAGAGCTCAAAAGCAGCTCTGGGACTCTACTGATTTTCCCTGCTCTCTCATCCACTAAAATAATATGGCTTTTTTTTGTCTGTTTTCACAAACGAGCAATGCCATCCTACCTTTAGTTTCAACACATGTTCCCTAATAAAATAAATAAAAACAGAAAACCAGTAATAGTGTTTGATCCAAATTATCAAAAGTTATAAGAAATTAAAAATTTTCAATGCAAAAATTTTTGATCCTTTTAGGTAATGAGTGCTGACCATTTCCTTGCATAATACTTTTCTAAGATGTCCCATTACAAACTCAAAATCTCAGGTTTTGAAACTCCAGCTCTGTAACTCTTAATTCTGATAAACAGTATATATCTCAATTTCCAATCAGCATTAAAATGAGAAACTCACAACTATTTTTTTCTTAGAGGAAATGGGAGGAAAATGTAACTAATGAACTTTATTAAGCCAAGTCATTGTATAACAACCTATTTTAGCTGCTGTAATGAAGCAGTGAGAATTAAACTTTCTTCTTTAATGGAAAGTAATTTTTAAGAAGGAAAAACATGCCCAAAGATTAAAGTAGGCAAGGTAATTGAAAATGCTTGGGTTTAAATTACACTATTAGATTAGTCTGGAGCTTTTTCACTGTTGAGGCAGAAATAATATTACTCATTACTCATACTTCCAATTATAAATGTATCTGTTCTTGTTTCAAATCTAGTTCATAAATATTGAAAGCGTAATGTAAAGTATTGCTATACAAGCTCACTTTTATATGCCAGGAATAGGACAAGTTGCTAGTTCATTTATTGATAATAATATACTTACATAATTATGCATAATACTAAAAACCTCATTATCATTCTACCAAGCCTGTAGCAATATGTATTGGTTAGGATTGCCTTTCAGCAATTAAGTGTTTCTAAATACAGTCATCTTCCTTTTAAATAAAAAAGTGAAGAAGCCAATGGTAGCAGCTAGCAATCATTTTAGAACAAACAGATGTGAACCCATCTTCAAAGCTCTCTCAATATGTCTGAGATCTCACCTGTAAAATTCATAATTTCCTTGGACAAAGTTGGCTATATCAGTGACACTTGCACCACAGCTGGCATACCCACAAGGTCGCATAAACTAACACCTAAACAGAGACTGGAGAGGAGGGAAACAAAACTTATGTGAGCAGTCATACTCCTCCATTGAACTGTAAAGCTGAGCTGACCTTTTTCCTTTGGAAATCATTGCAGTCTCAGATACCATATGCAAAATGTGTCAAAATTTCACATTTTGTTTTCAGTTCTTGTTTAGCAAATCCCAGTTAACTATATGGAAACCATTTTCTCTACCATTCATACAGGAAAGACTATCAGCCCTTCAGGTTTTGTAGCGGTGATTCCAAGCAGCTCATCCTCAAAACTCCACAGGTATCAAGCAACGGCTCTCAGTCATCCAGTGATAAAACTGAGCTCTCAGCTCCCTTTTCGGTACACTTGAATGGCCAACAATAATCATAGCTGATGTAAGAGTTACCAAAGCATACAAATAAATTATGCCCTACTAATAAGGTACAGTATATACTAAACTATTTTCAGTTAAGTTCTTTCATTCAAAAGGAGCAAGCCCCCCCTTCTCTTCTTCCACAGACGTGACAGCTTCATATTCACCACCAAAATGTTTATAAGGAGAATGAACTTCTCCTGATCTTCAACTGTCAGACAGAATTTTTAAAGATTGACTTTTCTTGCTTCTGGGGACCACCAAGGTTAAAGTTAAAAAGCTCTGTCATGTTTTCATCTGACAGACTTCCTTATCAAAAAAAATTCTAATTTGAGGTACCCAGAGAATTTAATAACTGCCATGTTTCCTTTCAGAGGCTATTCTGCTTTCAGCTTTTAACTTATTACTGCAATGCATTTTGCAATGAAAGGTGCTACATGAAATTAAATTTCATTCTACTTTTTCAGGGTCAATGCTGAAATTGAACACCTCTGATAACCTCAGACGTTTCATCAGTATTAATTTCCCAATGGAATCATCACCAACCTAGCGACCCAAAGTTTCCATTTTCTGAGAACTCTTGGATCACTAACTGTTCATCCCTAATTTAATCATGACATCTCACTCAAATGGTTTTTACTATGTTTGAAATGGCCACTAGTGATTAATTGCAATAGTGTATCAGTTCCAAGATGTCATTTTATGAAGGAAATAAAATTCAACCCCTTTTAGGTTTGCTAGGCCTCAGTCATTCAAAAATGTATGCCACCATGTAATTTTAATCACACAAATATTTGTACTGATTGCAGTACAAATCACTCATATTATTGAGCTAAACCATGTACAGGTGGTAAAAAAAAAAACAAAAACAAACAAACAACCCAAAAAACCAGACATAACAGATATAGAGCTCAGTAACACCAATTACACAGCTAGATTGCATAGTCAACCAGCCAAAATTTGTAGATTTAAATGGGCAACTGTAATTTTTGCCTCTGCACATTCATATTAGGTGCTGAATGAGAGGCCTTTGACAAAAGGAACAAAAAAGGTCATTGTGATCATGCAATTAAAACCTGTATCTTGCACACCCACAAGAATTCAATTCAGGTTACACGGGCATTCTCAAGCAGTAAGCATTATCAGATAGCATTAGCTATTTGATCAGCCTATAACCTTACATTACCTGACAATGAACACAGACTTTTGTGAAGCAATTCTGTCATCTCAAGGCACAGGAGCAAGTTACAATGTCTTTACAATACAGTCATTAGGCTGGTTGGAGAGAACAAAGCATCCTTGCCCTTATTCCTGAACACGACCTTCAGAGACTCTGCCCACCAGCCAAAATACTAAAATACTATTTGGATCAGTTGCTAGAAACCATTACTAAATGAGATCCTGAAACAGTTTCAATAGCTACCAAACACCATGGGAACAAAAAGGTGCAACCACCAGTAGGGTTGATCCCAACAGCACCCTGTTGAAAAACAAAGAGCTGAGTGAATCCAGAAGAAGTAGCTGCTGCATGAAGCTTAGTCTGTGTCCGTGCTTATCATGGACAGCAACATAACATATGGCTGGGAGCCAGAATTTGTAAACACTACTACTGGATATAAAATCCAGAAATTTGACATTAGTATAAATAGGCAAACACATCTGTTTTCAGGAGAAATATATTCTATATATCTCATTTCTCAACCAGTTCTGATGAATAGAGCTAAATACAGCCACTGATAAAAGGGACTGCAAAATGTATTCATGTAAAGTTATGCAAATAAGTCTACACTGACCGTTACATAAAATTAGATATCAAGGCTTTTCCTATGCTAATTCAGTGTATAAGTCAGGAGCAGAAGAATCACCCATTTTAAGAAAAGGAATTAAATTTTCACTAATGTTCCTATACCTGAGGTAAAAAAATATGTACTGCATGCAACTGCTCTGCCGGCTGCTGTAGCTGAATACTCACATTATTACACTGTAGCATTTCTATGTAAATAGACAAGGTGAATGGCTCCTCTGGACAAGATGCTGTGTGCACTATCATGTAAAAATTAAGGCATGCTTCCGAGAAACACACAAAACAATTCCATCTGTCTTAAGCAGGGATGTACTAAAACTAGTAATCACTGTACTTTATAAATGCAGTCTCTTACTGACTACAACACAATAACAGATATTATACTGAAAATCTAACCTTCTCTAAACTCATTTGTTTCTTTTAAATTACATGTTCTTGGACCCATCTGTGAAAACTGGTTAGTTAATTATGATGGTACACTGCATAATTCCACAGCTAAATGCTGAAGTAGTTCTACATAAATGCCATATGTTTCTCTTAGAAAAACTAAAAAGATTAATTAGGAGGCCAAGCCCAAGACTTTGGAAAGTAATACTCTAAATACAATTAGATCATTACACTGTGTACTATGTAAATTAAAGTTTTAATTAGTAGGTAAAACACTAGTCATGGCAAAAAAATAATAATCCAAAATTCTAAATTGTGTGCGCCAGACTTCTTTTTTACTGACATTACTTATAAAAAGACACTATGCACCAGCCAGTCACAACAAAAGCCATTTAAACTTGTTACATGCTTTTGATGAAGGAACTACCTGTTAAACATTTCAGTCCTGTTCTTCTTACCTCCATTATCCTCACCTATTTTAAAGTTACCCAAATCACATCAGTAAAGAAATAGCTCTAATAAACAAACTATAACTAGAAAGCAGAGTAAGGAACCAGTTCGAAAAGTCAACTGAACAGTATAAGGTCCTTCAAGAGCCCTAGCAGCCACTTCTCCATCTCTGAATCTGGTCTGGCCCAGCCTTCCACTTTCAGCCCACTCCACTACAAAGCATCATCTCTTACAGACTCCACTCTCCTGGAAAAAGTAAAGGGTTATTTTGGCCTGATCCTATGGATCACTGATGGTAAAGAGAGCTTTTCCATCAAATTCAACACACTCTGGACCATACCCAGAACATTAGCTACTTTACTCACCACATATTCAAACACAAGTGTCAAGGTCTCCTTGGTGTGAATGATGTCATGAAGCAGCACAATGTTAGCGTGTTTCAGTCCTTTCAAAAGAGAAGCTGAAAAGCAAAACATACATGTTATCTTAAAAAGGATCCAAATACTTTACACTGATTGGCTTTTTTTTTAGTGACTTGGATGATTTTTTTTGACAACTGAGTTTCATAACCTGACAATCAGTAGTTGTACTTTAATACCTTCTATGTCCATGAGTTCCACACATTCAGTGTGTTTAAAGATCATGCCTTCCCATTCAGTGTTATTTTCTCCACCTTGTTGCTCGAACTCAGCTTCACTTTGAAGCAAAAATGAGCTGTGGCTAGAGTTGCTTTCCTTAAGCAGCCTCCTCTAACTGAATCAATCACTCACATCTGATCAACCAGACACCAAGTTCGCTTCTATACTCAAAGATAACTTTTTGTCTCAGATAAAAGTCAAGCATGTCTTTTCAAAACATCATCTTTCCTATTCAACACAACACAGCTGCTTTCTAAACAAAGTGCAACATTATCCTAAGAACAGTGTTTTAAGCAATAATTCTCTTTTCTCTCAAACATAACACAGGTTTGATGGAATAATTTGTATTAGCTCATAAGAATAAATACATGGTTTTTTCTCACTGTATTTCTTTTTTAATGGCACTAGCTCATGTTTTCAGACAACTGACAAATAAAGACTTATCTAGTGAACTTTCAGGTGATCTCCTCCACTATATTTCTTTTGCGCCATAATACATATTTAATGTTCATACCATATCACATATTTAATGTTCCACAAGACATGGCATATTTTAGCAATATATGCTGACAAGCCATGTGTTGTTACCAATGTCATTCTGTCATTGGTGCCTTGTCATCTCATGCATACATGAGCAGGACTATCAGTCACTACAGCAAAGTAAATAATAGATACAAAGACATGCAAATGAGTGGCATATTTCTGTACTGAATAACGTAGAACTTTCTTCTGTCAGACTTCTTCTTTTGTCAAAGAAAATAATGAAACACCAAACGTGTGTCTCACTCCACTACTGTGCAAGATGGAAGCTAGGGAGCTTCCACGGCCCTATTACCCCTTGTTGTCCTATTGAGGGTGCTACATCAGGCTGAGGTTAACTCCACGGGTCATCTGGCTTTGAATTAGGGTAAACACACATCATCTGTCATACTGGTCTTTAAGAGATCGATCTGACAAGCTGATCACTCTAAGAAGCAACACAATAGCAACGTGGCATCTGCCTGAATCAGTGTTCCTCTACAAGCATCCTCAGCAGCAAAACTTTGGAGTTCACACTAGGGAGAAGGTAGATAGCAAAGGGGAAAATATTATACACCAGCTTCAAAGCAAGTATATCACAGATATCCCAGCGACAGGATTGCAAACCTGCAAGCAAGCTCCATGACCAGGAATGAGGCAACCCTTCAAGCTGGCTGAAGAGGTGAGAAGATATGTTTCAAATGAGCTTGCTTTGGCCTGCACTCCACAACTCATGCTATTCAGAGTCAGCACAGAAGAATCTTTCCTATGCTCTGAATATGTTGCCACTGAGCTGTAAATCAGCTATTGCAATTACAATTATTCTTTTTAAACATTTGATCAGTGCATCTCTAGTAACTTTTAACATTCCACAAATTAAGTAGAAGCTTTTTTCTCAAATGAAAAGCCATGCACAATTTTCATAGGATCCTCATCTTAGAATTTGGAGACTTTCTTGGAGTAAAAGCTCACAAAGATTTGGATATGTTGTATTTTTTTAAAGGACAACAATAAAAAATTGCTACTGAAAAAGGTATGGATACAAATAACAGATAATAAGAACAACTGTTCTGAAAGGTACCTTCTACCAGAAACAAGAATTTTTAACCTGGGGGAACCCCGAGAAGAGTTCACCTGCTTTTACCAGCTCTTCCCTCAAACCTTGTCAAATGACCATACATGCAGAGCTTGGGAACCTAAAAACTGCCTCCTGTGTCAAACTGTAGTAGTATTTATGACCTCTGTCAGCTCTTGCTGTTCAGATCATCACCGGAGGCCTTTAATTCCTCTAGTTGGCCATTACTTTGTTGCTAAAATCTGTATATGGGTTATTAAAGCTTAAACAGCACATTGAAAACAGCTTACCCCAAGGTCTTTGCAAATACTGTCTTTCCTCTTCAGTCCCCTCCCCCACTCTTATTTATCTTCTCTAATATCCAATTCTCTGCTTTTACAACCTCAATATTCAATATCTGCCATATATTACAAGAACTACAAAACATCACCTGCAGGGTGAGATTTCTGTCTTCTCCATTAGTCCAAGTGAAATGCAGTAAATAATATAGCACAGAGAGCAAAATCATCTTTAATTGCACTAATTTTACACTGCGGAAATAAGAAGCAATTCCACTATCAATTTATATTGTGAGAAACTAAGCGTAACTGGTGAAAGTAAGAGAATCACCCTGTGTGCTCTTCCATCAGGACTCTTACTGGTAAGATTGCCTGTCTTTGTGTAAACACTGATTTGTTGCTCAAAAACAGGGGGAAAAAGGCAATAAAAAAAAAAAGAAAAAAGCTGTCTGAAATAGGAAAGCTGTTTCTTCCTCCACAGAGTACTTTAAAAACAAAATGAAATATGAACTGATGGTGCTCAGTGTGGTTTTTTCCGGAAACATCCCTTTTCAGTACAAACGACCAATACACCTCCTCTTTTGGGCAACTTTTTGCTCAAAGGGGATAGAACTTTGGATGAACTCCACTAATTCAAAGGCAAAACCCAGAAATTCACATCCAAGAGAATGAAAAAGAGTCCAGGGAATCTACCAGCATCAGCCTGAGACAAGCCTGACTTCACCTTTGAAGCTGCCAATGCAGCTGCTGCTGGAGCTCAGCGAGAACTCAGGTGCTGCTGTGCCCGGTGTTACTTCTAGAACAAAATAATTCTCCCACAGAATGCCATCTCCATCCAGTGATTATCACCCACAGATTTCACACATTGTTTTCTTTTAAGATAAAAAGACTAAGATGTTGTTGAAAAAGCATTGCAACAACTTACAAAAGTGGGACCAATGTACTAGCACTCACTGTATCCTTAGCACGTATTTTTAAAAACAAAATTATATAATGCTGCTTTCAAAACTGCTGGCACTCTTTTTTTACTCTCAGTATTAAATGTAAGATAAACAGATGGCAGCACTTTTAATTCATTTCCCCAAAGAGTTTTGAGGAGGCATAGCAGCAAATAATGCTAAAATGCTTTTTTAAAACAATTTGGACAAAATATTATATGCGTTTGAACGGGCAGGTGCTCATTCTGTCATCTGTGTTTGCGCATTCTCTTACAGCAAATTCTAGCAGTAAAAAACAGGGCAGAGGAATCGGTGACATACTTCAATAATTAATGACATCCAAGATGATAATTTCTGTGACTTGTACATAAGTTCATGACCTGAGCCACTAAAAGTACCAACACTCAGCACTTCTCCATCAAGGGCTAATAACCATATTTGCATACCTAAAGGAAACACATTGTATTTGCTTGAATAACCATCACAGACTTCTCCAACAAGGGGATGCTCTCAATGTATTATGAGCTCCTGGCAAGCTGCCTTATTGCTTGTGTTGGTCAAGGAGCTTTTTGCTGTTCCCAGATGAGCTGAGTTCTTAAGTATCCTCAGTCCACGAGCAAGTCAAGCCAGATGGACTGCAGCCAACTCTTATCCAAAACCTGAGTAGCATCAGTAAATCAGTGCTTTGCTCCCTGCAGGGTTTACAGCATCAGCTCAAGCCTGACATTCCATTAACAAAGTCTTGTGACTTTTAGATGAGCCTTGACTTACCTCTAGAAGACTTGGAGTGTTTTTAAAAGGTCTGTTCCGGCATGCCCATAAAGTAACATTTCACAGCTGTATGTCAAAATCAACAACAGTAACTATTACTGTCAACTCCCAGGCCACATGCAGGAAGACAAACTTTTCACTAGCAGCACTAGCAAAGATGGTACTTTCAGACATGGCAAGTACATTAAGCTTGAACATTAATTATGGTCCTCAGATCATCCTACCACAATTAATTCAGTCTTGCAATTCCTGACTATCATCTTGTTCTCACTTTGTGAAAAATCACAGATCTCCACTGTGGCCCTATATAGAAGAATCATCCATGATTTCCAAATTGTCTGATATTTCAGTGATCTGCAAGCTTTTCTCAGCAGTAGCAGAAGAACTCAACCTCATACTGCTTATATTCACCGTAATGTACAACTGCTGCTGATACTCTCTCTGATTCTCTACTATATGCAAAGGCTGTGATATTCCTGTCATTTTTCTAAAAAGTATAGCTATGAAAATGCCTCCTTTGCTCAGTATATAGTAGTTGAGGTGTCCTCTGGGGCTACCATGCACCAGTGCTTACCATTTCCCATGCTACTCCTCACATGCAGTGTTCACCCTTTCTCACTGTCACTCTAGGAGGACATCTCTTGTTGGGAGAGTTTTACTCTTGAAGACAGCACATCATGGCAGTTTGCACCCATCTAATATTGTTAACGTTACTGTGCACCTTTGCTGCCCTGTTTAATTACTGAGACACCAAAGCACACACCTGCCAGTCAGTAACACAAATTTGTGAAAGCAAGTAATTTGTTGTGCTTCACAGCCAAACAACGTATCTGTAAAATTCTGTGGCTTGTCACACTCTGCAGACACAATGGTGCTCTCTGACAGAGTGCCAACTTCCTCTCATAAACAGTTGGGCTCAGTCTCTTCACTTTGAGCTCTCCTGGAAAAGGTATCTTCAGTGAGAAAACATTCATGGGTTTTTTCCCTCATCGTGTCTTCTGAACAAACATACTCAACTGTGTCTTATTGCCTGCACAAACTACAGAAGTTCTGCTTCCCTTCCCAGCAACTTATGTTTCCATCTACACATTTTCTATAGCAATTTTTAAAATTTGGCCTCGGAGTGCACTGTCCCTTATGCTTCTCATCCACTTCCCACACAGCAGGACTTTCTGTGTGCAAAACGTTACTTACAATTCTAGCACAGAGACAGGAATTCAGCACTCTGTTGGTTTTGCAGTAATAAATGCCCAGAAATTTCCTCCTCAGATATGCAGTCCCCAAATCTACACTTCGCTATTTTCCAGTTCATCCATCTGAAATGAGCAAATAGCTTTGCTTTCCTACAACCCTAATATGACAAAATTCAGTTCAGTGAAAACTATACATCCTAGGTAAGACCACACTGACCACAGACTTTCCATCATCTTGCCACAGGATATATTCTGCAGAGTGATCTTTATTTATAATCCCAAGTAATTGACTTCAGAGCTGCACACCTATAAATGCACAGAATCGGTCAGCTTCCATTCTGATCTTAGTGGACACAATGCAATAAAGATATATAGGTCACTGTTCAGCTTTGAAAGATTTCTAGGAGGAAGTTCCTTAACAAATTTCAAAAGAATCCGTGAGCTACAGGAAGAACAGAAAAAGCATCAAATCATTCCAATGGGCTGTTACGTAGGCTTCGCTGAATTACCTTCTTTACAGCCAATTCCAACCTCATGACAGTCTCTTCCAGATTTAACAAATGGCCCTTATTCTAGTTTTCATTAAGGCAAAAAAAAATGGCAGTCTGGCATTAAGGAAGCGCACAGTGCCTCACATCCTTGCAAGAAAGGATTTGCAAGCCCTTCAACTTTGCTTTGCTGGAGGGACTACATGGATCACATTAGCTGCATCTACCTCCTCAGGCTGAAATTCAGGCTGACATGAGTGGATTGAACTTTTAACCACGTACTTTTTTTATTTGTGAAATTTCTACTTGCTGCTCCTACTTGAAAGTGTAGTATGTATTAAATAAGAAATACAGAAAAAGAGTATGTGTAACAACATATAGGCACCTTCAGAGGTTCTTCTCGCTATGGCTATAGTCCCTTAAGCAAAAGGCAAGTCACAAACCTGCTGAAATCTCTTTGCCTATTGAACTGGAACAAAGCATTAGAAGGACTGATCAAATAAGCTGCAAAAAGCACCACACTATATTATTCTAACAGATACACAGAAGACTGCTGCCATACGAAATGAATGTCTCTTTCATTATGTTCTAGGTATAAATTTATGCATTGTGTATTGCTCCCAATGCTCTTCAGACACAAGTACAGACAGAGGTTAAAAATAATGAGACATCATCCTATTAAAGCCAGACTCTCATGGAAAAAGACTGTAATATGCTACTCATATCTTGTAGCAGCCAGTCATATCTTGCCTTCACTGTCCATTTCAGTATTCAAGAGGAGGAAACTGTGTAAACCAAAAATATGTCAGTGTGTACAGAAAACAACTCTACAATGCAGGTAGCATGTGAAAGCAGGAGCCTTTCTACTATTTTTTTATGCACATGTAGCATGGCTGGGACTATAGCACAATCTACTAATAAAACTGTCACTGATTGTTATTAGTCTTTTCATCTTGCTGAATTTCAGACACAATTTTCATATAAATATCTATCTACCTTAGGATGAGATCTTTGGAACTGTGTTCAGTCTAAACAGTTCCTCCCATCTCCCAAAAACAGGCTTTAGTAACAACTTCCGTAACCCACTGAGTAACTTTCCCCTTGAAAAAAAAACTCTAAACCCTGTGTTTTGGAGTAGAGACTCAAAATACGGAAATACAGAGGCCCTTAAAACAGGAATACACATTTTACCATCTCCATGAAAATCCTCTAAATTTGGTCAAGTTAGAAGCTTTTGAAATCACCTCTTTGGGTCAGACTGAGTATCAGCAGTGAGCAAGGAAGGAGGAACACAGAAAAGGGGAGACGGCATGAGGGGCTGTGATTCAAAGTGGAAGCTAGGATGGCTGGGTAAGGAGAAAGAAAAGCCAGAGGACAACCAAACAGCCTTCACAGGTGGAAAAATGCAGGAAGTGGAAAGCGAGAGTGTGTAGACAAGACAGAAAAGAGACAGGACACACAGCATGAGGTGGGCAAGCACTCACACTTAGGGGGAAGTAGACAAGAGCCTACAGACACTAGCACATATTCTCCACTGACGCCCATATCAGAATCCAAGATTCCCACACATTACCAACCCACTGCTTTCAGCAGGAATCAATGAAAATGCCTGGCAGTTTTCCTCATTCTCCTCCAATTTCACTTTACAGACAGAAGCAACCTATGACAGCTACCAGTTGTCATAGGTTACCAGCCAGCATTTCAGTTCAAGCAGGACATGTCCATATGAGAGCTTGCAAACATGATGTAACATTGGAGTGCAAAGGCAACACTGGAAAATGGAAAATTGATTTCCACTTTCTTTTTCAAACACTTAGAAAATTACATAAACAAAAATCCAAATTAAAATAAAGAATGCCAGGCCAAGTGCTCAAAGCAAAGACGGACTACAATTATAGGGGCTTCTGCAACACTAACTCATCTTCTCCAAGATGCACATTCCTGAAGTCACTACCGTGAGATAAGCCAGGGTATGAGCTTTCAGTGCACAGCTGCTTCGTATCTATCTTGCATTTATCTCGCACTTTGACAACCTGTAAGTTCACAGCCTAACTTATCCTGCAGTGACCAACTTGTGTGCTTGTACCAATTAACTGTTTCCAGCTCTTTCATTTTTTTCACAGATGGAAGAAGTGGTTGCTTAAATTTTATTTTTATACAGGCCAAGATATGAACTCGATCCAGCTTTATTGTCCAGCTTCAGTGGAAGGACCTTGCCCATCCATCAGAGAAGCTGAAAAATCCATCAGGATTAAGTCAGAAGAAAATCAATGTGATCTTTACCCTTACCTCTACCATTGGCTGAGCATCACATTAAGTCAGTCAAGATGGTATCATCACCATGTTCCTCATTTTCTGGACATTTCAACGTCTGATCTTCATTCATGCTTATCACAACCGCAGAGTGTACACAATTATTACAAAACCCCAGGCAACACTGTGCACTGATATTACCCAATGCTATGCAAGTACTTGGAAAGTCATCTCAAAATCATCATTTAAAAGGACTCTCAGCAAGGGGGGGTGCTGAGAAGATGAACAAATATTTAAGTAGTCAGAATACAGTGATGAGTGTTCTAGAAAATCTCAAAACCATCTGTGTTTTAATAACGCACAGTAGGTGCACATAGCTAGAGCCACCTATCAAGAACACAGAATTACATTAATGGTTCATCATCCAACACAGGCAGAGATCACACAGCAGGAGCGAACATGGTGCTGTTATGTAATTAAGGAATGAACGGTACAAGTAGAGGGACCAAATTAAGTTTTCACAGGTAAACTTAATTCTGACTACTTCTGAATGATTGACTTTGCAACTGTAATAAAGATCCTCTGCTGTAAACAGTATACCTGCAATATTAGTATTACACTGTCTAAACAAGGGAGTAAATAACTGCGTACCAGTACTGAAAGTCATGCCCTGCTGAAGTCAGTGAAAGTTTTGCTACTCACTTTTCACAGTGCATCAATACAACAAGAAATCACTTAACCGTATGTACCTGCAATGAATAATTTTTTTGTACACAGAAGACAGAAAGGCATCCTAGGAAAGAATGTAATTGCATTATCATGAAACCCAGTTGCCTACCAGCATACTTTAACTACTACTTACAAATGAGGAATTCTACAGAAAAGCTGTTTTTAAAAAAAAATTACTTTTGCTATATTTCTGAGTGGGCCATTTCCTCCAGCAAAAACACTGCAAGAAAAGCAGCCAGATTTGTCAGCATACAGTTTAGGCAGCAGAAAAAAAAACGGGCTTGTGGCATATGTCTTCCTATTTTTCAAAGAGGGAGTGAGATAGGAGCCTTTAAAGGATCATGTCAATTTTCTTAGTCTGGGTGGGTGGGGCTCAACATGCCTCTTCATCCACAGCTGGAAAATAATGCTGGAATGAACATGGCATCGCTTTGTCTCTTGTGGAATGATTTAGGGGTTAAAGAAAGGCAGCCTCGGTAGAAAGCTAGCAAATACCTATTTTTACAAATATTTTAGTAAACAAAATCAATCACAGTGAAAATAAGGCATACTGTTCTGTAACTGAAAAGAGAACGACATGGAGTGGGTATGGGAGAAGAACAAAGATCTCATAATAAAGTGAATGACATCCAGTCACAGTGTAACTTACACTAAAAAGCAACTCAAAATAATGAACTACTAGACTTTTAAGCATAATTAGAATATGAATAATATCTAGAACATTTAAAAAACATTTTTAAGGACAGGAAATAACCTTAATTCTGGCTAGATCTCTTTGATGCCTATTATAAGATTTGTCTTAAATTTTTATTTCCTATCCAAAAATATGCTAAGCACGCAAACTACAAAATGGTAAGATTCGCTCAAGTAACTTGCAAACTAATTTCCAACATTAAAAAAAAAGCAATAAAGGGATGAAGCAAGCTGGCAGACACTACAGCAGCAAAACCCAGTGATAATTCAAGTGAAGATGAAATTTTTTTCCAGGCTAAATCAGGTGAAAGAGTTTGTATCAGAAACTGCCAGCGATGCTGTATCACCAACAGCAAAGCACTTTGGTGCCAACACCGCTGGTCATCCACTTTGCAATCACATCATCGAAAATATGGTTTAAGTGTACTTTTCACATCTAAAGGCCCTATTAGCTCACAAGGAACAGATAAGCTGTCCTCCTCCTGCCTTTGCTCTGTGGTCTCTGGGTACTGTCTCAGTTCTCACCCTGTCATTTAATTGTCATTTACTCTTGCAGCACTCATCAACAATGTTAATTGAATTTAAGGTGCAAGCAATTGGGAGGAAACAGAAAACCATACAACAGACCCACAGGATTTTTGCTTTATTCACTGTGGAATACAACTGAATCTAAATTAGGATGACTGCAAACTTTACAAATTTACCTTTAAATTACAGTGAAGATCTGTATTAACATGTCAGTGTCTAGAGCAGCATGTGCTTATTTAAACCTTGTGGACATTGTTCAACTTTGAAATTTGCATTTTAAAGGACAAAAATTTTCCTTTAAGCAAAAGATGGTAAGCCCTGTATGTTTCTTTAAAAAGCAGCTGGCCCTCAGAGAAAGCAGGAGAGGTGCTAGAACAGAAAAGACGGGCTGAAGGAATGTCTCAGCTTCACAGAGTTGACAGCCACAGCTGATAGTGACAGGGTGATGCGAAAGTTAAGTGATGCTTAGAAGAGACCTAGTTGAGGTAAGCCAGTCGTTTCTATCCTCCTACTTATGCTAAAAACATCCCCATAATTTTCAAGTACAGATTCACCATTACCTGTGTAGATGCATGACACCAACCAAACTATGGATCTAAATCCATATTGGAAGGCATTCTGAGCAACAACATAATTAAAACACACCCAAGAAATGTGAGAGAATACATTAAAGGGATCTGCCAGCATAACCCATTAACACCACAGGTGGTAAGAAATTTTTTTTTTTTTTTTTTTTAAAAGGCCAACTCAACAGCCAACAGCTTGTCTGTCTACTACATACAGATATAAAACATCACTTCCCAGCCCCCTTGAAAATATACACCGTTCTTCCATCTTGTTGTGTCATGCATCAATTATAATTATGGCAATTTCCTGTTTGCTTTTCCAGATAAATTTTTTTTTATAGAATCATAGTAATTAACAATGACAGTGGCAAAATTGATAGCACTGCCTCTTAAAGTAACAGTTCCTGTATGATGACACTATTGCCTTGCCAAACTTTAAACAAACGTCCTCATCTTTTACAGTTTGTGTCAAATAGCGTTTGTTCCAGTCAAAACAGGTCAGCCTTTTCCAAGAGAGGATGAGAGAACAAATACGCTCTTTAATGTTGGTGACCTTTTCTTCAAACAGTTCTCAGATCTCATGCATTGAAAGGCGGCCTTCAAAAGTTACACTTTAGGTCAAGGACATGCTTTTTCTCGTTTCTGTGAAAAATCTGTCCAATTTGTCAAAGTTTACATCTAGTCAGTAGAAAATCATACTTTAAAGCTGCATTTTAGCAGCTAAAATCTCCCAGAGAATCCATCCTCCCTGAACAAGCTTAAACATTCAGATATTTGGCAGAAGCAGAAGAAGTTCGAGCCAAGAAGTTTGGAATCCAATATCAGTTATAGATGGGACAATCTCAGTGGCAAAACTCTTCTGACAGTTTCCCCAAAAATCACAGTCCAAAACCTGTTCTTAGCTGAACACATCTCCAAGTCCTTTGCTCCATTTCTGCTCCCCTCTCTCTTCAACCCCGCCAATGACAAAAAGGGTGGGAAACACTAGCCCTGTCCAAGTAGACTCCCCATCTCCATCCCACAGGCTTCTGGCTGAGCCCAGTCAAAGTCACCAACCCTTCCCATCTTCCTGTTACTGCTTTCTACACCTTGTGCTGCTTTGAACGGCCCCTGTAATTCGCATTCTTCCAGACCCGCTGTTGTAGTGGTAATCCTCTTCCCAAGATCCTCACACCAACATCTATTCTTAACCACCAGCTTTTGACATCACTTCTCTCCTAGTTCTCCTCTGTACCACTGCCTAGGCATGGACACTGCTAAGCGTTTCAGTGGGGCAGTCTTCTTCTTCCAGGCTGTCCAAGCACAGTAGAAAGGGGAGAAAGGACGCTAGAGGGAAAACAGGAGGGAAAAGGGAACAAAACCACATGGATAACGCATGCAGAGTTTTTAACTCTGTCAATATCAGGGGAAACAAAAAAAACCAAAAAAAACCCACAACTAAACACAAAGGGGAAGGAGGTAGACACTTTTGCAACAAAATTTGCCATGTGAAAAGCCAGTTTCACAAGGAGACTTGAATGCCATTCACAAGCTCAGGACAAGCCAACAAACCAAAACCCCAGAGCTTAGACCAAGGTTCATGATCCCAGAGAGTACACAACCCCTGAGATAAAGACAATTCTTTAGTGGGTCTCTTTAAATATGTCTTGTTTATTGTTATGGCTGAACACAAAAGTGACTTGCTAACCCAATGCATGAGGCATGAAGGGTTTTGTCCCAGATGAGAAATGGAACAGAATACAAGTAGGGCACCTTAGCGAGCAGCAGGATCTAGAATGAGAACTACAATATGCCTAGACCACTGTATTTCTCTGTAACTTCCATTTTCAATTAGAAAGACTAAAGCAAATAAAATACTAACAGGTTGTGTGGCTGGATCAATAAGTGTAGCAGTAACTAACTGATGAGCTCCTTTGTATTTACAAACATCAAGTGAGGAAATAAAACTTTAGCTCTTAATTAGATTTGACCAAGCACAGATTGGACTAGACCACTCAGCATACCAGTATATTGCTGAACATCACAGAGCTACTGGATATAATCTCTTTATAAATGTACCAGTATTGCATGGTCAAAGACAAGACTCTATCATCTCACCAGCTGAATCCAAAAAAATCTGCTCAACACTGACACAAGATTCCTCAGTGCTGTGCAACTGCACAGAAGCTGAATGTTTCCAGTGTAAGCAACAATGGTACGCCCGTAAGACCAAGGTTTGGGAATATAACAAAACCATCACTGCTTAAAGCAGTTTCTGAACCTCCAAAAGTCTTTGGAACACATGTTGCTCTACATAAGCCTTTTCCAAGCAACTCTTGAAGCAAGCTCATCTGCAACTATTTTGAGATACTGCAAAAGGTCAAATGCATTTTTAGTCTCTACAACTAAAGTGAGAACAACTTAATATGCAGGAAAACACAGCTCAGCCACTACAAAGTCCTTGGAGCTCTTTACTAGTGATTTGCTGCTCATCATCGCCTCATCCCAAGTAAATCAAAGAATGACTTCAACAAACCCACCAAATTCTGTGGGCTGAGTTTTTCTGGCAAGGGAACACAGTCTGATCTGAAAAAGGGCACAGGAATTAGGACAGAAGCAAGTACCCATAGATGCTAATGAATTTCTTTCCTCCATCAGCATGACTAGTCAGCGTGTATGCTACAGCAGACACTTTGCAACAGTAAACTGCATGTCTGAAAGAACTTACTAAATGAGGAATACTAAACCCCCGTTCCAACACATGCCAGAAAGCTTTAGCTAAAAATCAAGAACTGATTACATCCGAAAGTCTAAGAGCACATTCCAGTTCAGATATGCATATTAAAATAGTGGCAGCCAAAGTGCTAACGCTCACAAGGCTAAACATCCTCCCTGAATTCCGACATTCAGTACTTCAAATAGCACCAGCCCTATGAAAGCAGAACACAAATGTTCCCAAACAGAAAAAGGAAAGATCAGTCCATGAAACAGGCATAGGAACACTACTCATTTATTTCTAATTAGGACTCAGCATCCCAGTGATGACAGATCACAGACTTCAACAGGCCCATCAAAATACCTCTCCCCCAGCTGGTTAGGATGCTTGCATATGACAAGCTGATAACATTCAAAACAAACAGACAAGATCTCCACAGATAAACAAACCTGGTCTGAGGCAGTAAAACACATCCCTCTCCCAAAGTTCTCTGTGACCACAATAAGCTACATGTAAAATATTAAGAACCATTTATTTGAGAAGAAACTACGGTTGGGTATCCATATCTTGAAGGTATCTTTAACCTTAACTACACAATGAGTGCTACACATCATAGGAACTGTGGTGGTGTCACTGCCATGAAGGAGTATATAATTATCTGCAGGTGTTTTTCCAACAGGTTGTTGGGCTTTAACAAGTGCCGTTAATAAAACCTAGTCCTTTTGTAAGTTTGGCTTTCATTTCACTTGAGGAACTTTTATAAACATGTTTACATAATTCTCAAAGATGTAGGTTTATAATTCTGTCAATGATTTTACAAGCTTAATGGCCTCTGTAATTAAAACAAATGAATGAGAAACTAAACTACTTTAAATTTATGCACTTCAGTCAACCATAAAAAAAGCAAACTCTGCAAAGAACTTGGATGCATGAAACAGAGTAAAACCCACCTTTTTGCTGACAGCTCCAAAGCAATGTACAGAAAAGGACATATTCTTCTTAATGGTGTGCTTAGACTCTTAAGTATTTTGAAACCTAAAATCCTAAGAATAGAGATTAATGCAATCTCTATTCTAATTTCCAGACCTAGATGCATCTGAGAAATACTTTTACTCCAGAGGTATAATTTAAAGTAAACAAACAAACACACACACACTAGAATAAAAGCTCATACTGTGATACTGAAGGCTCAAAAACATAGATTCTCTTTTCAGAAGCATATCTATTATCCAAGATGTTTTTCATTTAAACCTCATTTGCTCTTTTTATTTAAACCTCAAGCTTTTAATTAGTATATTTTTAAATAAAGGAACTTAATTAGAACTAAATAGCACTGATAACAAAAGCTCCAAGTTCCTTACTAAAAAAAAAAAATTAAAAAAAATCAATCCATCTAAAAGGAAGTCAATTAAGACTTGAAAATGTCACAAAATTTGTTTAAAAATTTAATATTATGCCTCAATGATTTTTTTTATTTAATCAGTTGACATACATTAGCAAGTAAAAGGCTGGATCACATCATATGCCTTTTTAAGGTCAAATAATCTTAAGTTGCAGTAATTATAACCCAAATTTCTTCGTGGAACTAAAACTTTCGTCATCTAAACTTCACTAAAGCACTTGATTTAACAGCAACAACATAACAGAAGTTCATTCTAGAAAAAAGGAAAGGAATAAAATCCCCTGATACCTAAGGATTTTTTTAAGGACCAGCAGTTTCCTATTGCCTCAGAGGGGTTAGAAGTTGCTTCATGCTTTTGAACTCTGATCAGGAGTTGTTCACATGCAATGAAACAAATTCTTTGAATGTGACATTCTACCTTCTTGTCCACAGCCATAAAAATGGATGAAAAACATGAATGCATGGGCTGATGGCGAGATGGGAAGGTTATTAATGCAATTCATAAGCCTCTTGGAGTACTGGCAGAAATCCGACAGAAAGGTGTTAAGAAAGTCTTGAACCCATTATCCACACATATATACTCTTATAGGTTATTTAGTTCGACCTCCTCAATAGAAGGAGCAATTTTGAAGCTCATAGATTTTTACTGAGCGTATGTTTAGAAAGACATCCATTCTCTCGCAACAATCCAGCTGTAAAAGTGCCCCCAACTCTCATCCACGTTTGGTAGAGTGGGAAGTCCATCTAATCCTTACACTGATAACTTAAGCAAAGCTTGTTTAATCAGGCTTTGAATGGAGACTATACATTGCTCCAAAATCTTTTATTTTGCCTTTATAAAGATTTGTGCTTATTTGTGCAAGCAAGGCAGCAGCATACAGACACACATCAATACCTATCACTTGAGTTTTGTTTGTGAGCTGCAGCTACAATCCTTAGCTTCTCCACTGGCATGCAAAATAAAGCATTTTTGATTATGCAAATAGTCCTCTGCTTTGTGAATAGGGCCTCAAGTGATTCAAATGTTAATTCTGTTAGAAATCTTGAAGCAAAGCCAGTATTTCAACCATGTCAGCTTTATAACCAAGACTTTCTGAGAAACACGTAATTGCAAATTGAAAAATATCTTTTAGGACCACAAATACATTGAGATAAAGCAACCTGGAAAAGTGTGAAAGTTCTTTACAGCTTTTTGTCAACGGGCCTACAACCTGCTGGGTTTTGCTTTGAGTTAGATGCCCCTTCAGGAACTGGCAGTTTCCTACTGGTGGCAATGTAGGCACTGCTATACTGAGAAAACCAGAAATGAAACATCAAAAGCAAATTTTTATCTTGTCCAGAATTTAATGTGCTAAGTGTCTGGGGTTTGTGTCTTCTCATTTTCTTAATAAAAACCTCACACAATCCAGTGAATGTTTGTATGAAAATGTTCTCGCCAGTATTAAACACATTTTTCGAGCCCTGACAGCACACAAAAGAGCAAGCGGGCGCCCTGGATTTCAAAGAAACAGGGGGAAAGGAAGTGAGTGTGTGTGTGCGTGTGTGTGTTGTTCTGCCATTTGAGGGCAAAATGTGTAAAAAGTAGAGTAGATTATATTTTTTCCCAGTTATAAAATTTTGGAAATATTTGGACCACATAAAAGTAGGTCAATTTGACTGCTTCCAAACTAGAACTTCAAAATGTATTGACTTAACAGCTTTTCTTTTTACTTTGCAAGTACAGTTTTGATTTTTTTTCCAGTCAGTTGTATCTACCCTATCACAGTAACTTCAGTTACTTTGTCCTCTCAAGTTTTAAGAGATATGAGGGAAGGGAGGATGTTTTCAGATGGCAGCCAGCCACACTGGCACTGCCATCACCCTGTCTGCGAAGCTAGCATGGTGGTACACCAAGATTCCCACCACCTTCTTGGCTTTCTTGATTGCTTCTGCTCAGGAAAACCAGGTGATAATTAAGACTAAATAAAACCCGAGGACATTTGTTATATAATTACCTGAGCTGTACAACTAAGATGGGCTTCACATAACCAGTTCTCAGCTTAAGTTATCCATAGACACAAAAAGGGTGTTAGGAATCTTACACAGGAGATTCAGAGCAAAACATTAAATACTTAAAATTAGCTCTCATTGACAGCGCAAGCTTTGAGCATCTTCTTAAGGCAAAATCCACAGCATCCTTATTCACATTAACCCCTTCCTAACATCCCAAAGTAACAGTCAAAAAAACCTAGTTGGTACCACTGCTGCACTGATTAAGGGAACTCTGAAGCTTCACAAAACAAGGAGGACAAACAAGCTATATCAGATCAGTAAGGATACAAATCACCAAGTTTAGCACAGCTAATATATCCTTATTTACAAGGCTTCCTCCATTCATTTTGTTCTTAGTTCACTTTTCACTTAGCTCCAGCTAAACCTGCTGCCAGCTGAGAAGCTGTGGAAGTTTGTGACAAGAGGCCCAGATCTTAAAAATTCAGAAATACATAGTTCCAGATTCTACACCTGTATATCCCATCGCGATGACTTTTAGACTCCACTGTCATGGCTTGTATTTTAATAAATGGGTCAGAGGTGGAAGGTTATGATATCCTATTACCAGTCTCTCAACCATCCAGTTCCCCTTCAACTCAGCAGAAAAATGCAATACATTATCAGCTTCTTTTTCTGTATTGCTTACTCAGGAGGAACATTCCAAAGTAAAATAATGTGGATATTCATTTTCATTGCTTTGAAGAAGACAGTAAAGGTCAATTTCTAATTTTGAAATGCTACTCTCTTCATATTGATTATAAAGCCTGAAAGCAGTAACTCCACCCACGCTGCAAGAAGAGATCCCATTATGAAGCATGTGTTTCAGCTCCATATAATTCCTGAATGATAAATCTCCCACCTCTCTCAGCAAAACCTGAAAATTTGAACAAAAATGTTTGCAACACAATCTTCAGCCTATGGAAAAATACAAGAGAAGAAAAGGAGCAGCACTGTCTCCCAAAGGAATGGCCTGACCCAGACAACTGTGCCTACAGCATCCAGCAGCAGTTTAGACCAAAAAAAAAAGCATCCTGTGAAGAAAAAGAAAACAAAAACAAGGGAGGAAAAGAAAGAATGTCTTTTTTTTCCCCTCACATATATAATTTCAATATAAGATGTATTTGCTAACACTTTTTCCACTGTTTTGATTATAACTGATGGTTTTCTTCCTGTGAGGAAGGTATTAGTGCATGCTTCTTATTGATTACAGTGGCTGCTGTCATACTTCACGCCAGTACAAAGATGTAGGCTACTGAAAATATTTCCCTAGTATTCTTAAGTTTAGAAACAATTCATGTTTAATATCTTAAGCAAAGTAAAGTGATCTAAACACAGCATTTTACCGTACTGGGATTTTTTACTTCCCTGAATAGACAACATACTTAAGGAAGAATTGAATCATTACCACAAAAGATGGCAATAAAAGGCAGCAGAGCAAAATACTGCAGTGGCCTCATCCTCTTTCAGGCTGCCCATCTTCTCAACTAGCAAGCCTCTTCTGAAGGCACGGCCCCATCATTTGCAAATAAGAATCTTTCTCCCTTTCATATAAGAGAGATTCATATAGATACTAGGACAGAATGGTATCTTGTGTCTGGAAGGGACTAACGGTGCTTAATTTTAGGGCCTGCTTACAAAGAACTTATAAATTTGCAGTAAACTAGTTGGGTTTTATTCAAAGGAAAAAAAAAAGTAGTTATTGTGCTGTGGATGGAGACAAAAGCATTGAAAACAAAGGCACCATTGTGGATCCAGCAGTAGCACGTGCACGTCTTCATTGTTATACTCGTGCCTGAAGAACCAGGACCGTTTCATACCGTATTTCTAAATAAATTACACACATCAGGAGAATTAGGATAATTCATTCACAAAATTTCTGTGTTAAAAACAAAAAACTGTTCTGATGATGTGTTTATGAATGATGACTGTAGTTAGTAGCAAGAAGATTGCCACGTGTCTCAGACATAACTTCTGACAAAAATTGACATCTTTCATGGGAAGCATTTTGTCTTTATCTAGATGTGGGTACACATCCAACTCACATTAGACATACTCTGGGTTGATCAAAGCCAGTACGTGACTCTTCACAAAGGATTTGGTTGTTTGGGGGACAGGGTTAATCGGCTTTCTATGTCAAGTCTTTGAGACATACAAGAGACACATGCACACACAATATACATACGTGCCCACACACTTCTTTGCATACATGTAGTGATGTATTTCCTTCAAGGGGGGAGAGATTTAACACCAGGAAACCAGACAACCTTCTCACATCCTTATTTTGCACTTACCCAAAGTTAAAACCAGTTCTGCTGAGATACAACAGTCACCTACTCGTTTAACAGGTACAAAAGGCTAAGGAGAAAACTCAAGCTAACTGAACCAGTTCTTACGTCCTTATTTTGCACTTACCCAAAGTTGAAACCAGTTCTGCTGAGATACAACAGTCACCTACTCATTTAACAGTACAAAAGGCTAAGGAGAAAACTCAAGCTAACTGAACCAGTTCTTACGTCCTTATTTTGCACTTACCCAAAGTTGAAACCAGTTCTGCTGAGATACAACAGTCACCTACTCATTTAACAGTACAAAAGGCTAAGGAGAAAACTCAAGCTAACTGAACCAGTTCAAACACTGAGTTGCCACCTTGCTCTGATATTTTCAAAACACAGTACACAGCAGTGGAAAAACACACACAAAGCACTCAGAGGTCTTGACAAAGACAAATGTCTCTGTGCAGATTTAAGTCCCCACTTTAATCACAAGGCTAAAAGGTACTGTTGCTAAGATTATTCCTTTCACAAAAGGGAGCTGGAACAAAATAAAAACAATTTGAAGAATTGGCTAGGTTCAGGAGACATTTCTTTGCCTCAACACCAGTGGTATCAAAGTCTTCTTTCACCAGGTGGCCACAGAAGGTATTGGCACTTGGAAGGCATCTCCCTTAGGATATCTAAGCAATTCAAGCTGAGATGCCATCACTTGCTAGCATCTCCATTCATATTAACAACTAGCTAGTATCTGTATCAGCAATTCAATCCACTCCAACTGGGACGTGGTCACAGGGTAAAAACCAATGCTAATTGGAGCAGGATTAACTTAGCTGTACATTTTATGGTGGTAACATGTGCTATAAGAGGATGTTAAATTTGCATACAGCATAAAAAGACTGACCCTCACCAACTTCCACTCAAACAAGAAAGCCATGAGGGCTGCATAAGGGTTCTGTATGACTTACAGTTATGTATTGTAGTTATATATGAAGACAGGATTGCCACCCTCCTTATATCCTCCATATTCTGTAATTGCCATCTTTTTTTCTACCCTTCCCATCATACTATGAGGAACAGCGAGAGCAGAAGACCAGACAAATCTGTAAGGCAACAGTTCTGACTCCTGCATTAAATGGGGAAGAGAAGAAATGTTTTTTGAGCAGAAGAAAACTGCTCAGAGCAGAAGGCCCCAGCAAGGCCAAAAGCCAAGTCAGACAGCCCTGAAACTCAGGTCAGAGGAAACTGTAGGCAAATGCCTTACTGAGAAGGGTTCAATAACACCCCTGAACTAATGGATTTGTTACCTTCTAGCACTGGAACTAGCACGAGATCCCTTATCCAACAGCTTCCATGTGAATACTGAAGATGCACAGACAACTTCTTCAGTGGAAGCAGGGCAGAGTCTGAAAGGTCTACGATTAAGCTAACTGATAACAAGGATGAGGAAAGGATTCCTGATAGAGAAATTATGATATTAAAAAATAATAATAATAATCAAAAAATCCTCAAAGTGTCACCCCATTCTTTTCTTGCTTGAACTGTGCCCAAGAACAAAAGCCAGAAGAAGATCACAGCTTGCACATCAAAAGTACTGAATGAAGATTCAATTGATATAGCCGTGTTCCATCTCAGCAGGCTACAGATAAAATATTGGAGGGGGAATGGGAGGAGGACAGAGGGGACAGAATATTCTGTGGAACAGATTTAGCTCTATGAAGCTGGATAATTTGGACTTTTCATTTGTACTTTTCAGAAAAGCATGACACTTTTCCCACATGATGGGAGTTCATTATAGAGTTTAAAATTTATATCACGATTCTCAAAGGGAAACACCATCTTTTATGTTGCATTTATGTAATCCCAGCTCTCCTGAAGGTTTTATAATTGTGAGAATGTGTTAACTGATGTGTTAGATGGTAAAAAGAAAAAAAAAAAAAGAAAGGAATAAAAAAAAGGAAAGGCTATGCTCAGCCTATGAATAGCAAGGAACAAAGAAACAAGCAGGACAGACTTTATCAATCTCTACCATTTCTGAGCACCCTACATGCCTTCATTTAGTCCACCAAAAGCCTTCGTTTAGTCCACCAAAAAGAAGTGGGGAAGGAGCATAGCACAATTTGGATACACTGAAAAGCAAGATATAACAACATCACAGTAACCACTCGCACTGTATCTGAGATTGGAAAACTATAAGCTCTCCCATGTTCATCTGAGATGACCAGAAATTCAGTTCACCTGTTTCAGCCAGTCAGTCCAACTGCTTTCAGAGCAAGGCAAATGAATACTGTCAGTAAAAAAAATTAGCAGCCAGTCATGGCTGGGGAGAACAGCAGGAGGGAAAGCAGAATAAAGATGAAACCTCCTGCTGCTTTGAAGCTCCACATCACCGAGGAGCTAACATGCTTCTCTCAGACATACACAAATGCACACAAACACACATGCAGGAGAAAGCACAAATGAAATACGGTTGAAAATCTGAGCTATCAAAAAAATGTTCAGTCATAAAAAATCCAGAAATTAAAAGTAATTTTTCTATTATTAATGTTCAGTAAGAATGAACATACATTTCTCTACAACATGACAGTGTATTTAATAATAAGTAACATCCAAAAGTTTTGGAAATTTTAAAAGCTGATTTCATTTCATAAGAAAGGTCCCAGGAACATCCTTTTCCAAATGTATTGTGGTTTTTGAAGCCCAGCCTGTCTTAATTTGGAAATCCTATATTCCCCTTTTATCTTGAGGAAGCATACAGTTTGGGTAAGGCTGCAGGATGCCCATAACAGAAAGAGACCAGACAGAGTAATTAAAATTGCTGGAGTTTCTTTACTTTTGAATACTTCTTGACCTTAAATATCCAGTGACAAAGTGTCCCAGAGGTTCTTGACTTGTGTGTTTTATTTTTAACAACACTGAAAAACAAAGCTGTTATGACTACAATCTGCACTGGCTTTGCAGGGACTTTACAATTAATTGAGCTGTAGCTATTTAGCCTGTAGTAGGCACCAACTCTGCCAACTCTGTAGGCAATGAAAAAGTTCCCCAAGCTACAGCCAAGCTACTGTCCTTTTCTTTTTTTACTTAAATGCTCCAAAGCAATGTGGCTTTTGGGGAGAGTGAACTTATCCTCAGACTCTAAAAACATAAAGACACAAAACCCCTATAGTAACTCATGTGACATGCATGCTCAGAATAGTTACATCTCTATAACCTTAAACATAATCTCTTGAAGTTCCCTGAGGCTTGTTGAGCCAGACACATATGAAGCTTTTAAGCATTTCAGTTATGGAAATTCAAATTTCTTGACTGGACTTCGTGAAGGAAATGTGAAAGACCTCCAAACTCCTGTCTCTCAAAAGAAAGCAGCTGTCAAGCTTCCTTAATTTAAAAAAAAAAAATTAAAAAACCCTGCATAAAAGGAAGAATAGGTTTATTTTTTGTAAGAGGATGATTTAACTTCCAAAAAAAAGTCTAATTTACTCTTTACTGGCAGACAAAGATGGGATTCCCATTGCAGTTTTCATGTTTACCTTCTACCGGTAGATCAACCAACAATGACTCCTAAAAAAATAGGCAGATATTGTTTCACTGTGCCCTTGACCTACAGCATACAACCTTCCAGACCTACTCTAACACAATGAATAGGAGGCTTATCACCGTGAGTCATCTAACTAGTGCCATGAGGTCATCTGTTGACTTAAAGTTGTAAAGATCATTATGCTATATATCAGTCAAAAATCACTGAGCTGGGAAGTGCGTGCCGTAACTCAGGTCATAATTCAATATGAGGTCACAAGAATTATATCTACTGAGTAAAATATAATTTTCTGTAGCCCTTCCTTAGATGGTATGGGTACAGGCTGTGCTATTTCTCTTGGATAATACAGAAGCACAGCTGCTTTACATCACTTGCAGTATTGTTACTACAAGCAGTATTTTCCATTGTGCACCCATTAGGAACACCGAGCAATAAATTACACATTCACTTAGGTAAGAGCTCTCTCTTGGCAAACTGCTGATCTTCCCTGTACTTTTTTCTTAGCAGTTACTCTGCTTCGATTTTCCACAGATAAAAGTTTTGTGAAGATTTATCCCCTCCAGCCTGACAACTTCAGAAGGGGAGGCCTCAGAAAACCTCCCAACCTCAGAAAGTTTGCCCAGTCTGGGGCATAAAGGCAGACTCACGTTTCTTTCTTAAAGACTCTTTAAGGTTTTCATGTTTTGTTTCTCTTCTTCCCTCCTACCACACAGTGAGATCTGGATGGAAGAGGCCTGAAACTCTGAAAACTTTTGAAGATGTTTTGTGGCCAAGAATTAAGTATCTCTCCTCTCCGCTCTATACTGGCACTCAAATGCATTAAGTTTTCTCCCACAAGTCACAAAACAAATTTATTCAGTATGCATGCTGAACTGCTCTTTAAAAATTTAAGTTAAAGAAATTTATTAAGCAAATCCTGTGTTCTTTGTAGCTTTATAATGCAAGACAGCTGGCTGTTTCCAAAGCATTTATGTGCTATTTTTCCACACTGCTATCCATACGTGGCATTAAGGTAACAGCCTTCGACACTGGAGTAGATGGAAAATTATTATCTGGACAACTGTCAAACAGAAGATGTAGAGACAGTCTCTGACCTGAACATTTTTAAATGTGAAACACAAATAGGTACAAATACATATTAATAACAAGATGTAAATACAAAAATTAATAAAAAGAGAAATAAACTAGAAATTGCCTAATCACAGCATTTAAATGGCAAAGTACAAAAATACCTATAAAACATGCCTGGTTTGGATGATGCTTTGAAACATCATCTAGGCCTATGGGAAATGAAACATTACCATATACTAAAACACTAGAATAGAGTTTTATTACTAATAGTAAATCAAATTAAGCAGACCAAAGGAGCGGCGATATTTCCAAGGGTGGAAAATGAAAAACAAATACGAACCAGTTTTCATTATTAGGTTGGGGAAGAATTAATTTTAGTGCCCAAGAAAGGAACACAGTAAGCAAGTTAACCTCACAAGCAAGGTAGCAATAAAACCAAGGGATGTTTGTCTACATAACATATCCAAAAAACAAATCTTTGTCATGCTGGATATAAGGAATATTATTACTCACAAATCAAACAAGATAACTACAGAATCATAAATCAAGCTGTTTCCAGAATTAGAATCTATCGCACAGTTCAGTATTTAGCCTAGATGAACGTATGATATTACAGGAAATTAGAGGAATGAAATATCTGAGATTAAAGTTAAGGTCAGTGAACTTTTCTGCTGGCTGCAGTGGATTTAATAACACTTCAGGTCTGATGCTGAAAGATCTCTGAACAGCTGATAATGAGAGTTACAGTAAAAGACTAAACCACAACTACACTAACACAGAAAAATCATTTGCTAATCTGTATTTTACTGTATTTAGTTTAAATGAGAAAATAGTGTGTAAATGACTTTCAGACTCCATATTGTCTCAGATATCACAGTTGCAGGCACATTTAGAATAGAACAGTAATATGGCGGCCTGCACCATTGATATATATGTGATCAGAAAATCATATAGGTTTAACCCACTCAGGTATATGCATCCGATCAGTTGCGCTTTTTTCTCTTTTTTTTCCGTTTTTTTTTTTTTCCTTTTTCTCAGGCTCTTCAAAGGTAAATTAGATTATCCCAGACTAAGCGAGTTAAATTCAGACTGAAACATCCTGTAAACTGCATGCCACTAAATGACAACATCAATAAGTTGGTAAAACTGACTCAGACCAAGTTGAAAGAACATTTAGCACAGGCTACTTCTAAATTTTGTTCTAGAAATTCAGTAGACAGCTGAGCAGCACTGATAAATAAGCCACATTTACCTACTTTCATTCAAACCTGATAACTCTGATAAATGGTAGAAGACACGAACCCACATCTGTTGTAAAAGTAGAATTACTTTATAAGCTTTAATCAAAGTTTCAGCTAAGCTTCCCCCAGTTATTAACATTAACTAAGATTTTTCTTATGCAGCTTTACTGGGGGATTTTTTTTTTTTTTTTTTTGCTTTTCCTTCCATTTTTTGTTTCAACCAAGTTAGTGCTTGTTTCTGCAGTCACATATTCCATATTTACATCCCATATTTTCCTACTTCTCTTAATCTTTTTTCTTTGCAGCTTTGTTTTTCTTTGAGCTTCATTCTGCTGCTGTCACAACAGTAACAATACACTTCCCTGTACACAGACAGCTACAAAATTCCCTCAGCATGACCACCGCTTAAGATTTCAGCTTGTAACTTCCCCTAATTAACATCACACAGTATCCCCATTAGGAGCACAGTGCAGGAATGCTATTTTCTCTAACTGCTTTTACCCAAGGAGCCATGAGAAATGTTAGACTATTTACTTACAGTAGTTTTAATTGACAAATAACTAGACTTCTGCCTGAATTTGCCCTTGCACTGATGGAAAATTAGAAAATAAGGAATAAGTCAAGGTCAAAACCTGCCTGGTTTCTCCATTATGAAAGACTTTGGGAAGAAATGTGCTCCAACAGACCTCTGGCTCATGATACCATACATGCATTTTTTGATTAGGGCAACACTACTCCTCAGATAACTGAAATTAGAAGTTGATCTCATCTTCAGTGGTATTTGTCCTTGTTCTAACTGTCCCAGTCTAAATTATAGGGCTGGAGCCCTCAAGCCAGCCAACAGAGATCAAGAAAAATCTGCTTAACACAGTTTCCCATTCTTACTGTTTTTCTGTCTCAAACTTATCAGATAACTTCAAGAGCTTATACAAGCATTTCTTTTTTCTCCACCACCACCCCACCCCCCCCAGCAGAGATCAGCCACAGCTGCATTACAGAAGCCAGCATGTCCAAGACAGATTAGATGCTGCTAAGAGGAAAGCAACAGCTTCCTCAGGTCCTGCTAGTGAATTCCACAGGTGTAGCATTACTGTCAAATAATACAGGTCTGGCACATCACTGAGATTACCTTCTGAAAGTTACATTTGTAATACAGCCTTCCTTACTTTTCTGGCCCTAATATTTGTTTCTGACAAAATCAAAACAAACAACAGAAAAGCCAAAGCCTAACCAGATACAGATTTTTCCCTTTCCCATTTTACACATTACATATGTCTTACTTCTACATGACATAAAACATACAAAGGCTGTATTTCTACTAATAGCTCCTACAAATCTGAATGAAGTTCCACTACCCAGGAGACAGGATTACATTTACCAAAAAAAACCCACAAACAAACAACCTATAATCTGACCCCACCTAACCAAGTTATTATTAACCAAGTTTGACTCCACCTAACCAAGAGTCTACGAAAGTCAAGAAAAACCCCTCTCATTAGCCTAATACTCTTTGGATCTAGTCCCAGCCTAGATGAATACTTAGAAATACAATGGATGCATATAGTCCTATCAAAATCAGTGAAACACTGCATACTTAAGAAAATATATATTAATTAATAACTTTAAGAACTTTTCTAGACAAGAACTTTGTTCTACTAATATTAAAGTACGAGAATTTTAACTGGCTTCAACCACAGTGCTGTAGTCACAGCTAAAGGAAAACTTCTCCAATGACAGTGTGAAAAGTATTTTCATGCAAGTGTGCCTTTGTCATTTAAAAAAAAAAATCAAGTGGAAAAATCTCTGTTCTTGCTCCTAACGAACACTTATTTATACTGAGCTCACACAACAAGCTATTTATGAAGGAAAACACATTATACTGTATTTGACAGTTATAACGCTATAAACTTTCATCTAGACCAAGCTCACATTAAAAAAACCTTTTAAGTGTCACTAAAAAGGCACAAGAAAGCCGTATCTACTATTTTCTTATTAAGTCAGTACCATATCAACTAAAAACCTGGAGAACAATAAACATATTTGAAATACAGGCTGTTACACCTCAAATTTGGCATTACAAATACTGAAAGCTGTATTAATAACCCTTTGCACACCTCGTTATCGCAGCACAGCTGTGGGGACAGACAGCTCACAGATAAAATATGTATCATTATGAATAAAAGTGTCAGATCATTCAATAATTATTAGTCAAACAAAGCAGTACAGAAGAACTGCTGAAATTCCTTCATAAATTGGCCACCATGGTTTTCCCTCCTTTGTCAAAGAGCCCCCTTTAAAATGCATAACCTTGGGGTGGAAATCCACAGCACTTTAAAGGTTTCTATCTTCAGGGTGTCAATCACACGCAACATGGATTTTTTTTGCCCAGTCCACCCCCAAACAGGCTCATTGTACAGACAGACATATGGCATATGGATGGCTGCAGGAACATAGGCAGGAGCGAGGGACAAGGAAGCTGCAGCTGCTGGGACTGAGGCTGCAATGGCCATGAAGCCACGCACCTTCCACGCAGGCCCACGCCATGGACCCTGTGAGGACTGATGTTCTGGTACCTCCCTGGCTCATCCCACCTAGGGAATTATGCCGAGATAGCACAATTTTAAAAGGTCCCTCAAAAGCTGCAACGGTCTCATCTCTTTAGTTCACTACCAACTTCAGCTGAGTCTGAATCAGTGGTGTGATGGTAAATTGTTTATTATTTCTCTACCAAGGCTCATTTTTAGTACCTTCTACCAGAGGAGGCCCACGCAGAGAAGGCACATCCAGCAATTTCTGCAAGGGAGCTTGACACAGGCAGGCTCAGATAAAGCAGCTGTCACTAGGGACCACAAGAGACTGACAAGGAAGGATAAAGGACCAGAGCAGAAAGCATGACAGGCATCTCAGAGCGCACTAGATAAGAGTCATTCCCAAGCCATGCAAGTTAAGAGTCCATGGGGAAGGAAAAACAAACAACAGCTAGTCCCAGACTACACACAGCTTCTAAGATGCCTGTATTTTTGCTCCCTGATCTTCTGATTGCCTTCATCAAGAAATGCTTTTCTTCGCTTCATGTGCAGGTATATGAAAAATTACATCTATCTTCATCTTAGGTGCTGCCTGCAGGCAAGAAGCGAGACTTACACAGTTCTCTCATCTTCCAGAGTGACTTCTCACACCCACCTTAAAACATGCTCTTAAGTACTCATTTGTATAGTAAATCTAACAGGAGCCAAAGCAGAGGCAGAGCTGCATTCTTTAACAAGAACTCCCACACCAGAGACTTTGGTTTTGAAGCACCAAAGTTTCTTCCTACTGAGAACATAACCATATAATTTGAATTCTCAAGCTATTCACTATAGCATGGCACAGAAATAAGAAGTGCAATGTAATTACAAAAAAACTCCATGTATAATCATTAAATGTGAGTGCGTACCTTCCCTGATAGCGGTAAATGGGGTTCCTTCCTCTTCTTGTAATCTAATCACCTTCAATGCCACTAGCTTTCCATTTACCCTGAAAGGGAAAGAGGGAAGGGGAAGGAGAAATAAAAAACAAAATTAAAGCAGAAACAGTATTTCTCATAATAGAAGTTATTTCCCATCATGTACTTATTCAATTTCTTCCTGTCAATGCCAGTGATTCATTTATAGCACTGTAAGAAACACTTCATAGCTTCCATAATGTCCTTTATATTTTCACACTCAGATGCAATCCAAGAAATGATCTCAGTTTTCTGTGAGTCAGTCTGTTTCCTTTCTATCACAGCACTAAACTGAAGCTTTGTTAAGAAGTATCACATTGTAAAATACGGTTTTAAAGTATCTGTCCTTTATTTGATCAAATTGTTCAAAGAAAAAGGCATATGATTTTCATCAATCACCCCACTTGCAGTATATCCATATTTATACCAATTGCCTCCTTCCCAATGCATCACACCCATAATTATCACCCTCAAAAAGCTACGGAAGTTTGAGATGGGAAATACTTTTTAGGTCATTCTGGCTATTTCCTGTTAGGGCAGGATTGTTCTAAGATTCACTCTTGACTACATGGCTCAGGCTAGTGTTAGATTATAATGACTCTCATTTATAAGATAGAAAAAATTTGTGCTCCAAGGGACAAAACTTCACAACAGGTCACTCTAGTTTCAAATCTATTTGGCTGGTTTCACTTCTAGCATTCAAAATTTTACCACACGTGAATCACACTCAAGGCCTTGCAAAAAAATCCAGTTGGTTCAGCTTATCCAAATTAAATCTCACAAAAACTCAATGGAAGATAAAAACTGGTATCGATTACCCTCCTCAAGAACAAACTCATACTCTGAAACTTTAACAGACTCCCCATGTATGACAAACAACAGTGAGCACAGATAACCGAAAATGCATAATGCAGTTGCAAAAAAAAAAATTATTATTATTATTATTACTGTTGTTATTATTATTATTATTGCAATTTCTTTCTGTAAAAGCAAAATTAGCCTTTACAGCCACAAAGCCCAAGGAAGCTTTCACACTCCTGTAGTCATGGAGGCAATTCCCTGTTGTACTGGGCCCTAGAAGATGTATTCATTTTTCTAAGCAAGATGATACAAACACCTACCAAGTCTGAATTCATCTTCTCCCTCAGGCTTTTAATTTTCGTAGTCAGATGACTTCAGTGACAGGATGGCTACCATCTTGTTTCTTCTGATTACTCTTTTACAATTGCCAGAATCTCATTAGCCCTATACACAGTATTGTATAATGACTCTGAGCAACTTAAGAAAACCTGGTTATCAAAAGATGGTTTATTCATCACCTTCCAACTACTCATAATACTTCAGACTGGCACCAGTTCAAGTCTCAGGCTGCTAGTCACTGTTGAAAGGTAATTATCAGCTTAACCCTACTGGATTATCTGGATTTGTCCTTACATATATTTTTGTTTAGATTTAAACAGGACTTCTGGCACCAAAAGAAGATAAGCCTTGCCCCAAGTGACTTCATGTGTCATGCACAGACAGGAGAACAAACCATGTTAAAAGCAGAAGTAGAAAGACTGATGGCAGACATGCGGTTCATACACGTGTAGTTTTCAATTCCTCCGTCAACACACCACCCTATCTATCATGTCCATATAAATAAGTTAGACACCTGGATAACTTGATTATTTTACAATAGATAAAATAACTGTGCAGGAGGAATTTAAATAAGAAAAGCAAGATCATTTTGCAGATCAAGAACAGGATAGATGCTGTGTTCAGAGAAGGCAATGCAGAATACAACAGAGAAAAGCAGATCAAGGAGGTACTAAGGAAATAGGGATGTGGAGTCTCTTGCCAGAGAGACAGGCGAATAGCATGCAACATTGTGCAGATTATGTTCTTTTTAATCTGAAGTTCTACATTCCATTGATTCATTAAGAGTAATAAATAACACAAACAGCAACAGTATGGAACTGATTTTGAAGAATCCACAATTAAACACAGTAGGTGGGCTGTGCTATTTAGTTATCACTGCCACTTTGTCACTGGTACCTGTCATCATCTTGATAGACATCATAGCAACTCTTAATACTATCAAAATGATCAAACTAATCTCAAGTAGTGTTCCTCTGGTATTTCATTCTCCCCTTTAGTTTTATTTATCTCCAATATATCAATCTATAACTTCTAGAATAAAACAGCCTCCTTATTCTCATTTACTACTCAGTCATTAAAACCTTTTTTTCAGCTCATTTTCTATAAGCAGGAGCGTATAAATCTGCAGATGTGAGAAATGATGAAGTATCATCAATTAAGAGAGATGGGTGTGTGTATTCACATCCTTTAACTATTCTCCCACTGATGCAATCTCAGGATGCAGTTAGATGATGCTGCAGAGATGAGCTAAAGGCTACCTTAGGGTATAGCCTTCCCCTTGCTAAACCCCAACCACACACTCCTGCTGCTGCCTTGTATTTGCTGTCATTCCTGCTAGACCCTACAGTGAGACTGCTTAGGGAGCTTAAATAGGAGAAGACTGGCCTTTCCAAAAAACTAAATCATATTTTTTTAAATGATAAAGCATTTTTCACATTTTAAAAGCAAAAACCACTAGAAAATATATGAGAAGAAGAATTGGGACCACCTCTTGACAAGCAACAAGCTATGGGATCAAGCCAGCTATGTCATGAAATTATGCCCTGAATCTTGTGATGACATGCCAAGATAATGTGGCAATTTCCTTAGAAACAACATTGAAAAAGAGAGACCTGGAGAAAATTACCTCTGCAACCTAACAGAACTTGTCTTTGCAGTCTTCAGTAGCAATCAGATAAGGTTAGCAGAATTCCTCCCAGATATTACTTCACATTTGTCTTCCACAACTTTCAAAGCATACTCAGTATTTTCATTATTTTCAAATACAAGTAGAAAAACTGACAGGGGGAAAGCCTTTTAGACAGTGAAAAGGCAACACTGCTGCCCCTGTTAATATCTAGGATTCATTAAACCACCCCTCTTGCTCACTGTCCAAAGTAAACAATTTCACAGCTTCTCAAAACAATACACTTAACTGGGTCAAGGATTTCACTTATCATCTTATGTCCATCCTGTCAACTGCCTCATTAGTTTCTATTAAGGACAATATTGATTATAAAATTCCTATTTTCTAACTTACAAGCTGTCCTCCTTCCTAAACTAACTCACTCTCTCCTTCTCTCATCCAAAAATCTTCAGAGAAAGGACAGAAGTCCTGAAGCCTCTAATTATCCCACAAAACTACTTTACTCTAGGCAAACCACCAGCAGCTGATGGACAGTTTTCCAATTTATGGTAATTCAGCGTTTTAATGTTACATAATATCTTCTAATAAATTTCTGATTTTATATGCAATGTAGGCAAAAGAAAAATGAGTCCAAATTGTTTTATGTGGCATATAGTAAAAGCCTGTATATTATAAAAAATACAAATGAACCAGATATTACAAAAAATGCTAATATAATGTGTCATTTTGCCTTTTATAAAACAGCACATATCAGCATTACCAAAATAAATACATTTATAAAAATGACCATTTATGAGAAAGTAGAGAAGATTAGAAATTATTTAATGCTTTAATGCATCATTAAGAACATATAATACTGATGAATGTAAAGTGACTTACTGGCTTCACTGGGGATAATGCTGACGATGCCATGCAGAGAACAAAAGAGTACAATAACACTATTTTCTCAAGTTCTTCAGTTATATTTAGATGCCATAAATGTTCTAAACATAACAAATTTAAAAGAGTCAATTCACATAAAATCTGCCACTCTGATTTCAATCTCTTTATTTAATACACAGTTTTACCACTGGCTGGAGTTGAGGCTGAGTTCATAACACAAGCAAGTGCTAAGCTTGGGAACATTTCTGCGAAGAAAAATCAGTAGATGGAATTGGGATAATGTTCTTACTTGTGATACACAATTCAAAAAACTAATTTCTATGAAGAAAAGTAACTTTCAATTGTTAAATATTCATTTACACAACAAGTTCAAAGTTTGATGATCAAGTTTGATGATGATCAAACCCTGAGAATATCTAATTAGATCTACTCTGTAGTGATATTAGTGTCACAAACAGATGTCTAAAACTCCAAACAGACCATGCTGGCCTAATGAAACCAGGCTCTGCCAGAATTTTCATTTGAAGAAACATGACAGAGGCAAATTCACTGTAGGTTTAGTCCCCTCTGATTATTCTACCAACGAGTAACTAATTCCACATTGAGGGAAACACTGCTTTTAATCATTATCATAAAAGACAGTTCAGTGTAAACACGGTTTATATTATATTTCTCTTACTGAGAAGGACTTATGTTTGTAGTTTACAAAAACCACTCACAGTCCTGCTAAAGCTCTATGGTACAAATACTCAAGGGACTAATACGGCCCCTCAATTTCTCTTTTTGGTTCCCATCATCTTTTTGACTCCCACCATCAAAAGTTACCTTGTTTTAGAAGAAGCCAGTGGATTAAAGATACTTCACAATGGTGATGTTTATTAGGGCTGAAAAATAGAAGATCAAAGAGTTCCAAAAGAGATGAAGGATTGTGCTGGTTTTGGCTGGGGTAGAGTTAATTTTCTTCATAGCAGCTAGTATGGGGCTATGGTTTGGATTTGTGCTGAAAACAGCATTGATAATACAGGGATGTTTTTGTTACTGCTGAGCAGTGCTTACACGGAGTCAAGGCCTTTTCTGCTTCTCACCCCACCCCACCAGCGAGTAGGCTGGGGGTGCACAAGAAGCTGGGAGGGGACACAGCTGAGACAGCTGACCCCAACTGGCCAAAGGGCTATGCCATACCATATGGCGTCATGCTCAGCATGTAAAGCTGGGGAAGAAGGAGGAAGGGGAGGGACGTTTGTCTTCCCAAGTAACCATTATGCGTGATAGAGCCCTGCTTTCCTGGAGATGGCTGAACACCTGCCTGCCCATGGGAAGCAGTGAATGAATTCCTTGTTTGGCCTTGCTTGCGTGCACGGCTTTTGCTGTACCTATTAAAGTGTCTTTCTCTCAACCCACGAGTTTTCTCACTTTTACTCTTCCAGTTCTCTCCCCCATCCCACCAGGGGGGAGTGAGCGAGTGGCTGTGTGGGGATTAGTTGCCGGCTGGGGTTAAACCATGACAAGGATTTAAATTATGAATTAGTGTTGTCACTGGAACTCAGGGATCCTGTTCTTCACAGGACTCAAGGCAGTCTCATAAAAACAATGTGGCAGCCCTTACTTGAATAGGAGCAGGTAAGCAGCATCAGAGCATTTACCTCCAGGTCCCTCATCCCTACCTACCAGCCTACATCATTCAGTTCAAACTAATCAGCTGCTCATCTAAGCACAGGGGCTGCACTTGACTCACGCTTGCTGGAAGAAATCACTTGGGACTGGCAGCAGGGAGAGCGATGCGCAGCACTGGTCCTCATACCGGTCCGCATACACCTCACATCTCTTTCGGCCCCACTGATTTTCATATAAAGAACTGATTTTCATATAAAGAGAATTTGAAGACAAACATAGTGGTATCGCTTATAAGTAAATGTCCTGGTTTCAGCTGAGATAGAGTTAATTTTCTTTATAGTGGCTGGTATGAGGCTATGTTTGGGATTTGTGCTGAAAACAGTGTTGATAATACAGAGATGTTTTAGTTGTTGCTGCACTAGTCAAGGACTTTTCAGCTTCCCATGCTCTGCCAGGTGCACAAGAAGTTGGGAGGGGACACAGCCAGGATAGTTGATCCAAACTGACCAAAGGGCTATTCCATACCATATGACATCATGCTCAGTATATGAAGATGGGGAAGAAGAAGGAAGGGGGGACATTCAGAGTGATGGTGTTTGTCTTCCCAAGTAACCGTTACGCGCGATGGAGCCCTGCTTTCCTGGAGATGGCTGAACACCTGCCTGCCCATGGGAAGGAGTGAATGAATTCCTTGCTTTGCTTTGCTTGCGTGCGCGGCTTTTGCTGTACCTATTAAAGTGTCTTTATCTCAACCCACGAGTTTTCTCACATTTACTCTTCTGATTCTCTCCCGCATCCCACTGGGGGGGAGCGAGCGAGCGGCTGTGTGGTGCTTAGTTGCCAACTGGGGCTAAACCATGACAGTAAAGTGGCCTCTTACAACTCTGCATGCAGACAGTCACAGGGGATCTTCTGAGAGATGCCATTCCACAACTAACTGGAAAATACATTGGTGCATAATGGCATTTAGTTGGCAAATTACTTTAGCGTTTGCTCTATCATTCCAATCATGCATATATGTGTCAGTGCCAATAAATTACTATCCAATAACTTTTAGCAGTCGTATCCAATATAACTATGTTCTATCCTAGTTTTTCTATCACATTTTCCTGTGCAATCCTGGGTAAGTAATACAATAGATTTTCTTTCCTCAGTTTCGCACCCTGCCACGAGAGATAATAATGCCAAGTCACCTCTGTAAACTGCTTTGCAGGTTGAAGCACAGCATATATAGTGTAATGTTCTCTTTATATATACAACAATAGAGGAAAAATCTCCCAATATTTCCTTTAAATACTGAGAAATTCGCTCAGTAAGTGATCAATATAATCAATGATTCATCTTCTAGTTAGAATCTTAGTAACTTATTTTAGTACTTACACTACTTTAATAATTTTTTCCACCATTTGGCGTTTTAGTTCAACATGTATTTATCATTAGCTTTGCACCTAATTCAACTTGAAGTTATTGTTTTTATTAAAGATTTACAATGCTAGAGATTTTTTTAAAAGCATCTATGTATCTACACTTTATAAACCCATGTCATGACTTTAAAATGTATAGTAAAAAGCAGCCTACAAAAATCAGTTAAGCACACCAGTTAAAAAAAAGAGGGAGGAAAAAAATGAAAAAAAAATTGGGAAGCTCTAGTAGGTAACCATAAAGTGCCTTTTCAAAATCCATGAATATATATTCGTTTTCCAGCCATCTGGTATCCTCAGATGAAAAGAGTTTCATTTGTAGATGAACACTGATTTCACACAATTTGCAAGAAATAAAAGGTTCAGAAAGTTTAGGTCACTAAGGCAACATGAACCAGAGCAATTTTGAAATATTCAGTCTAAATAAATTGGCCAAAACATGAAGAAAATATTATCTGTGAACTGGACTGTTGCACATGAAACATCAGGGAGCATGTGAACGCAACACCTCACATGGCATGGAGTAAAGCTAGGAGAATGACTAAAAAGCAACAGCATGACAGACAAAACCATGGCAAGTTCTTCAGGCCATCCGAAGCCTATGGCACTTGCATAGATTCCACATAAAACAAAAGAAAAGACAATGCAAGAGTCACAGAGGTTTCGTGACAAGTAAAAGAAATTCTGCAACTTAAAAAAAAAGTCAGAACAGCAATTAGCCCTGTCAGTCATCCTCAATGAAGGTTTCAGCATCATAAAAATCAAAATACTTAAGTCATCCTTTTTCTTGTGAGCAGCCATCCACAAACATATATATATATATGATGGTCTGCTATATATTTGTAATGCATATTACAATACATCATGCCAACAACAAATACAGGTAGTTCCCACTGATCATTCAAATATTCCCTGCTGCCCCAAGAATAACATCGCATGGAAACCACAGCTGATGCAGAGCATGGTGCCTGCCCTCCTAAGCACAATTTCTCTCTAAGATCCCCTCTTTATACCATAAACTCACTATTGAGTTTCAGGTGAATAGTAAAAGGTATTGCTTTTGATGGAGATAAATGTAAAAAGCCCTGGCTACCTGAAAAAATACCTTTCATCTTTGGGTACATGTTGGAATCACCTTGAACACAAAAAAGTCAGATTTCAAACAGAAATAGGAGAGGTACCTCGACTGAAGGACTGTCCTACACCTCTGCAGCCTTCAAGCTCTCGTTGATAGCATCAACTTCTACTGTGCTCTGCTCAGTACTCTGCCAGTTTCTCATATTAATAGTTAAAAGGGATAGGGATCAGAATTTATTAGGACAAGGATTTTATTAGGGATGAGTTGAAATGATGTAATTTTGTGGTAGGGAAATTAGACAAAAACATGTTGATTGAGCTCTCTGTTAAAATTCTACACATTTTTGCAATACTTTGAGCACATGCAACTTAGCAAAGGTGCCAAAAAAAGTAAAGGTACACTAAAAATCACATGGACAAGCAAGAAGGAGATCAAGATCACAGCAGTGCAGAAGCAGCGGAGATACCATTGGCTTGCCTCTCAAAACAGAGACGCATGCTGTGCAAGCAGCAGTCACAGATCACATCACTTTAACCGAGGTAATCTTTTTTAATTCTTTGCCTTGAAGGGCAATTGAACACAGTGGGAGGAGAGGACAGAACCCATGCCAACTCGTAATATTGCCAAAAGCACAGGTTTTTCCCTTAAGTGCAATATGCAGAGTTCCCAGTGTGGGGATGCAAGGCCTCCGCACTGCTTTGTAAGGGGCTCTGGTTGGCAGCAGCTCCCCCGTGCTGTCACCAGCGTCGTCTCCAGACTCTCATAACTCACATCAACATTTATGTACCACAGATCAAGCCAGATCCCATTGCTGTATGTTCAGGTACATTTACAATCAAGAAGGGAAGAAGGTCATTGGCAGCAGGAAGATACAGACAGACAGCACTTCAGCTCAACCGCAAAATAAAATTATACAAGACTTCAAAAGGCACCTACTGCCTCGCACCTATTGCATAGCAAATGTTCACTGTGTTAGTCAATTGAATTTGCATCATTTCTTACAGCATTATCAGTAAATTACTAGGCCTACTTCTCAAAAATTTTATATTAAAAAAAAAAAAAAAAGCAGAAATCACTTCAAAGTGATCTGAATTTCATGCAGTAAGCAGCCTCTTGGGATTTTATACAACAAAGTAACATGTGAGAATCTAACCTGAACAAAAGCAGAGAATCGACATGCCAAGATGAGTTTCATTATGCATGCCTGATGTGCAACACGTGAAATCAAACATATTTGCCTGTTGATGCAACCGTCAGCCAGAAACAAATGGCTGCTTGGCTATTTCTCCAATAAACAAAAAAGCCCAGCCTAAGAGAATACTACTTCACTTTCCCCAATAACACAGTCCTGTTCACTCTGCTGCTTCCTCACTCCAGGGAATCATTTTTATCTGACTACAAAAAGAGAAATCCATCATCCAGTAGGAGGAATTAGCCCACTTCATTTCACTTTCCTGGGATACTGCCACAAATACTCAAACAGACAGAAAAGTAATGGGTTTGATAGGAAGGCAAGGGCTTGGTACCACTGACCCTGCTCCAAGTTGTAAAAAGCCAGGCTTGCCCTGAAAGCAACTTACTGCACACATTACATTAAATTTTAGGAAAGGAATGGCTGATTTGGTGTCTTTGGAGGCAGGTATGTATCTTTTAGTCTTTTCAAATAGTAAGCTAGGGTCCTCAATTTTTTATTCCATTGTTATGATCAGCAGGGGAAATAATTTAAAAGGATGAAATACATCTCAGGTAATGCATTTTTTAAAAAAACCAAACCCCACTACTCACCACGTGCAGCTGGTCATAAATATTAAGCACAATAATTCTGAGTACAAAGCATCATTCAAACCAGCTCAATCTGGTCTTAAATTCTCCATCTTCCACTACAGTTAAGGACACATCTCAGAAACATTTTGGCAAAATAAGAAAGCCAAGCATTAGAGTTGGTTGAGAATTAGGGATTCTCAAACATTTTGACCAAAATGCACTTGTTTTCCAAAATGCACTTGTTTACACAGCTTTTCCAAATACACATCATGTCTGCGTTCTGCAGTGTGCCATGAGGGCTTAATCCTTCAGCAGTCAAAACTGGGCACATGCCAAAACAAACAGTCCTCTTTTGACCCGTTTTGCTCATTTTTCTTCCCACTGAGCCTGCAGCCAGGGGAACACAGTGATGCGTATCATAGTCTCACCCTATGTACCAACATCAGGTGCTAGAAAAAAAATTTCTGTATCTATTCCTGTATATTTTAGATATAAAGCTATAAACAGAGTCAATCTGCCAGAAAAGCAGCAGCAAAGTTAGGCTCTCACGGAATGGCCAGAGCCAACACTGGCCCATCCATTCACCCCCCCGTCCATCTGTCTTCCCCAATACTATGTCATAGCAGTGATGCTCTCTCTTCTTTGGGGATATCATCTATGCCAGATACTCAGTTTCTCATGGGGACAGAAGAGGTAACAGGGCCACATTACCTCAACCAACAACTCCTTTAGAAATAGCAGACAGCCCCTGTAGCGTTCCCTTGCTCTTAAGGAATATCCTCCTCTTCCTGTGAAGTAGTTCAACTGTTTCCCTAGTTCAAGAAACGGAAGTCTGGATTGGAGGTGCTGAATCTGGACTGTGCTATGTAATATGGGAATTATTCGATTCTCAGCGGGAAAAAAAGTAAGCCAAACAAAATTAAGCAGGTGAAGGAATATTACTATAACATTAGGAATATTCTCTACGTATGCATTCTTATCCACACTCTAGTTACACACACTTTTTTCAAAATACATTTTAAAGACCTTGCAAAAGATGTTACGAAGCAGCAGAATAAAGTTATATATAACTGTTATAATTCACACTACTTATTCAGAGCTTGCTATTTATAATGGAGAATGCAGAGAGCCCAGTAATTTCAATTTATTATTCAGCTACCATTAAAATCATTGAAGTATTTCTTACAGATCTGCAGTTAGCTCTACTAAAACAAATTAATATTTCCAACCAATCTACATTTCGTAACATGTTCACAAACCACCTCTGAATGAAATAGCTTCAGGGAAGCGCTTTGCTTTGTTTTTAACTTTCAGTCTGTTCCACTGATTGACGGGACATCTAGCAGCCCTGTTGCCTTAATTCAATCTTTTTGAAAGCCAAGGCATATGGGGTAACTATCACCAGATACGTGCTGTGATTTTTAAAGGGTTTTAGTAATAAGGCACAAGCTGAAATCTATACGGTTTTCTCATATTACGTAGACACCAGTAAAAACCTTACATATGTATAATGTCTGGAACTTATGGTGATGCATAACTGAACCATTAACAATACAATGTGACTGCATTTTCTTGAAGAAAACTGCCAGTGAAAGACGATACATGCACCAGCATGGCAGATGTGTAAATACTTCTTTTACATTTAGAATATGTTTTTATTCATATCAGCTGTCATTATGCTCATCAATCTCAAAGCTACTGAGAGATGACGACACCCCTCATTCTGATTTATTACAAATACTCAGTGAAAAAAATAATTTTCAGTACCTACCTAACTTAATGACCCTGGAAAATATTAACACGTATTTCCTTGTTTCAGTAGTTATTCTGTCCCATGACTGTCATGATATTATCTCTGCTGAGAATGGTAAGTTGCCTCATCTATCATTCACTAGACAAAGTTTTTAAATAAAGATATTGCACATACCAAATCCCTCTCTCAGAACTGCTTTATTATTATTAAAAATTTGATTACGAAAACTCAATTAAATATATGAACTTGCAGAAGACACTCCGCTTGATGAAAGCTAAATCTCAACTGAAGCATTAGCTCAAGAAGTATATTTTAAGTGTGTTTACTGAGTTATTTTATACAATATAGAAGCACTTAGAGCATTGGGGATGATAAAGTTGCAACAAATAATGTTAAAGTGGCTGAAAACAATAAATATTTGACATGTATACAGTAGCTTATTTTGAGGTGGAGTAGTTGCAACGATTGTAAATAAATTTTTGTAAACAAACTCAACTTACAGCAGTCCAAAATTACGTTCATTCCCTTCATGTTATTTTATTCAAGCTTTTTAATAATGACAAACAAAAGCCTAACAAACTCATTGCACATATTCAGCATTGCTCTCAAAACATCAGAGAAATCTACTTGACAGTATATTGTACTCTTACCCCTAAAGATTAAATATCTTACATTTAATTTGGTATGCATATTGAGAAAGTAGTACAACATTGAAGTACAAACAAAACATCAGATTAACAAGATGGGATCTCATCTTGTTCTGATGTGAAGGTAATATGTTACCTATGCAATACGGTCTCAGCCTCTTTCACTAGAGCACATGGCAGTCAGTAGCAGTCTGCATTCATTCATAGGGATCTATGTACAAGTGCAGCAACATCAGTTAATACCTTCTGGTTATCTTCTTTTACACACAAAATTAAATTAAAAAAACCACCACTTACTTGCTTTTCCCTTTGTATACTGTAGCATAGGATCCTTCCCCCAGTTTTTCCAGTTTTTCATATGAGTCTGCTTTTCCAAACTTGGGGCTTGTAGGCTAAACAAAACAAAAAAAGATGACCTTTCAGCATATATTGCACCCGCAACATTAACTGCTTTGATTCAGCCTTTAGAGAGCAAACGTCATTATCAAAATTCATAGACCTGCATGTTTTCAGCAGCCAACAATAAAAAAAATAATTAACAGCAGAGCTAATGAAACAATATAATGGTCTACTCAAACAAACATCACTCAACATCCCAGATGGTGGTTGCCGATATCAACCATATACTTACATCACTGGAATTATCAAAACGATTTTGTTCTTAATCAAAGAGACATTTCTGGTTTATTTTTTACATATATCACTTCATACAGGGAAAAAGATCAGTAACAACTAAGACAGCTTATCTTTGTTAAGAGATCTAAGCAGTCTTATCTGCCCTACAAATCAGATTAAAAGAGCTGCTTTTTTTTTTTTATTTTTTAGACTAAAGCCCACCCCACTACATCAACCATTGTTCAGATAGTGGTCAAAATACTACAGGAAAGCATGTTTACAGAGAGTACCTTGTTTCTGAATTATATTTACAGTCCTCAGATTATGGTTATAATTACACTGTACTTTTAACAGCAGGTACATGCAGCATAGTTGAATAAAATCCTGTAGCCTTAATATCTGCAGCCTAAGTGAGAGGTCTACAACTGAACCAAGCTAAGCGCTGATTCTTGCTCAAAGGGCCAAATAGTTCAGCTGGCCTTTGCAACAGACTGGTACTTGCCCCACTCCTAACAGAGAACACCACAGCGCTGCAAAAACAGAAATTCACCTGACATGAAAATGATTCATTTGGAAAGATGATATTAAAAAATTCAGAGAGAGAGAGAGAGAGATTATGAGGAATAGTATTGTATAAATTACGTTTCCAGATTTTTATTCTATGAAACAATGGTATTCCAAATGATGCAATATAACATCTAACTTGTACAAAAAGAAGTACTTGGAAGCATTGCAGGTAAGCATTTTTGTACACAACTTTCCGATGAACTTCTTGGAAAATGTTTGAGTTTTTTGAAGTGTATCCCGTTTTCCCAAATTTCCTCACCTTCCAGTTGTCTGGAAGGAAAGGGCTTTTTATTTTCCCTCCAAGACCAGAAGGACACTGCAAAAAACTGACCTGCAGCTGCCCTTAGCATTATGTACTTATATTTCAGGCTGCAGTGCTCAGATGTCCTGTACCTAAACCAACCAAAAGAATATAGAGCAGAAATTTTGGAGGGTGAGCACTGATGCTCAAATCAGATGCAGGGCCTGATTCGTTAGTACTGTGGTTATAACGTTACAAACAAAAGTAGCCAAGCAAATCCAGCATGTTTTGGGTTGAATTCAACTGGGAGACTCAAAGCCATGCACAGCTGCACACAGTGTACGCTCACATTGAGGATCTTACGCCTGATTTATAAAGTGTACTCAAGTTTCAGGTTTTTTGAAAGGAGACAAACATTACAGTGCAGGACACATCTGTGTGTAAATTCCTTTAAAACCATGGTCAAAAGTTTTAAAACAACTGAGCCCAAAAATTACTTCTATTTAAACAGACAAGAGCATCCCAGGTAAGATGACTTGGTACCTCATACCTGTCCACTACACTCATTTAACCATTAGCCAGAAAATACAAAAATTCTCTTTACTCAACAATTCTACATTTGTCCTAAGATATAATTCTGGCACTTTGGCATATACACCGCTTTTTTGAGACTAAAATCCCAGCTTTCTATTGAATGGTATCAGGATATACACAGGTATGTTTGCAAAATTGAGCCCTTTCATCTCCCTCCAATACACAGAATGACCTACTCTCTTGCTATCCAATTCCTAAATATGAATAGACTGAGGAAAATATGTCATACGGGAACCCTCAGATCTCTTTCCTGTTACATTATTTGGACCACTTCATTATAGATAAGGCAGTAATATTCTCAGCTCCCAATCTGTGCTTAAAAAGGCATTCTGCCTGGTTAGAAACAAAATTTTTATTTTTTTTAATCAAAGTTTTATTACAGATGTCACTAATAGATGTGACTAAAATATTTATTTAAGTAGCTTTTTCATTTAAAGTATCCAATTATGGACTAATGCAATATTACAAAACTGTAGGAAAAAAAGTGTTTAGATGTTTAAGTGTCTCCCATATAATGAAGAGGGATAGCCAAGTATTTCTCAAATTGCAGGCTGCAGTGAACACACAGTGAGCAGCTTTGTTCGGAGTAGAAATGCTGCCCCAGTTAACAGTAAATGGTTCACTGTTGGTTTCCTCACAGGGCAAGGAAGAAAAAGGACAGACTTTACACATGTGTTTCACACCCATTTCTATTTTCACACTGAGATTTACTTTTATTTTATACCACTGGAAACCATAATATAAAGGTCACAACAACTTGTAATGCATTAAGATCTTGATAGGAAACAGGATGCCTTTAATCCATTACCACACAGTAAATCATCAACAGTAATTATTCCTACAACCTCAGTCTCATTTCTCTATACTCCAGCTGCCAGAAGCACAGATTTAAGGTCATGCCTTTTGACTCATTCTCCTCCTGGAAGCTGCTGCATCCTCACTGAGAACAAGCAACACGCTAAAAGCTTGCATTGGCGGGACCAGGAGGAGAGCTCGCTCCTGATTGCACAAAAGAGGTGCTGGTTGCAACTGTCTTGTCCTCAGGAGCAACTCCACGCAGTGCCCCAGGGCTCAGCTGCTGACCTGCCACCCTCCCCAGGCAGCCCGAATCTCTTGTCTGGTGCCTGCTCATGCTAGGTAGGAGCAAGCCAGAAACAACCAGAAAACAACCAGCAACTCAATCCGTTAGCTACCGCCTGTCCCATATGCAGTAAAACCACGCTGATATCCTCCTGATATCAGCCTCCTGATATCCTGGCTGATATCCTCCTCTTTCCTGGCTACAGCACCTCCACAGTGGAGCTCAGCTCTATTCCAACTGGATCACTAGATGGGATTGCCCATGTTCTCACACTACTAGATCTTCCTTTGTGAAAATGGACATTATTTTTCCTTGCATTTGTAATCTTAAAAGGCTTACAATTTTTGAAGGTATCTGGTGTAGAAAAGCACTTCAGAGGATTTTACCAAAAAAATTTAAATAAATTCTGAGGCAGCAGAAGACTTTGCAAACTAATTTGCATGACACTCCTTAATGAAACACCAAGACAGATCTCACTGAGCACATGCAATTACTTTAGAAGATGAAGGAACAAATTTACCATTACCCCAGAATTTTCTCAAATTTTTTTTTAAATGAAGCCTCACACATTAATTCAAACTTATAATCACAAATTGCTTATAAAGGTAAGAAGTTCATACACTTCTCACCTTTCCTTTTATTTCTGGATTATAAAGGAGGTGAAGACTGACTGAGATAATGCAAAAATACAAAACTTTCCAAAACTTAACTTTTAAGTTTAAAGGAATCTAAATAAAGGGCTATGGAAGGGATCCAAATAATATGAAGTTCCATGTGACTGCTGAAAATTATAAACATTTCAGCCTACTTTATTATTACACTTTCCCTTTCATATAGTTATTTTTTCAGCTTCATGGCTATGAATTTTGTTATTCAGATTTCTCCACATTAGTTTATCTTTTTCAACCATTTCTGTTAAAAAAATATGCCTTGTTACAGCAAGATTATGGTACCTTTTTTTTTTTTTTTTTAACAAATGCTAATATTAAAATCAAATACAGAAAATTCACTTTTAAGTATAATTTCTTCTTTTAAAGTATTTTATTCCTTCTGGTAAAATATATTGGAATACATATACACAGAGATTTGTGTTTGTTGAGTCACAAGAGTCCCATATTCTGCCTAGGATGTGGTTGACTGAAATACACATAGCGAGTGAGACATACCCAGAGCATGTCAGTTGTACAGTGCTTGCATCAGCCACCAACATATCTCACAAGCAGCAGACTCACAAGAAGTTCCCCTATGTTTTAGAAAGCTGGTGCAATCCTCCAATTTGACCCAGACAAGATTCCACAACAGAAAAGAGTACTAATTTTAGTTGAAATTCAGCTAATTTTAGCTGAATGAACATATTTTGATAATGTTTGTTCAAAGCTACTTTTTGAACATCTAACATTACAATGCTTCTACCACTATTAATTTTCCTTTCTTACTCCTCCTTACTGCTTTTTAACCCTCTAAAACACTGGCATAGAATCACAGAATCCTTTAGGTTGGAAAAGACCTTTAAGATCATCAAGTCCAACCATTAACCTAGCACTGCCAAGTCCACCACTACACCATGTCTCTAAGCACCTCATCCAAACGTCCTTTAAATACCTCCAGGGATGGCGACTCAACCACTTCCCTGGGCAGCCTGTTCCAATGCTTGATAACCCTTTCCATGAAGAAAAGTTTCCTAATATCCAGTCTAAACCTCCCCTGGTGCAACTTGAGGCCATTTCCTCTTGCCCTATTGCTTGTTACTTGGGAGAAGAGACCGACCCCCACCTCTCTACAACCTCCTTTCAGGTAGTTGTAGAGAGCAATAAGGTCTCCCCTGAGCCTCCGCTTCTCCAGGCTGAACAACCCCAGTTCCCTCAGCCGCTCCTCATCAGACTTCTGCTCCAGACCCTTCACCAGCTTCCTTGCCCTTCTCTGGACACGTTCCAGCACCTCAATGTCTCTCTTGTAGTGAGGGGCCCAAAAATGAACACAGTATTCGAAGTGCGGCCTCACCAGTGCCGCGTACAGGTGGGCAATCACTTCCCTAGTCCTGCTGGCCACACTATTTCTGATACAAGCCAGGACGCCATTGGCCTTCTTGGCCACCTGGACGCACTGCCAGTTCATATTCATCCGGTTCTCGACCAAAATACGTCATGATGTAATGTGACTGATAAACGGACAATCTTTGCCATGTCTAAAAACTGGTTATTTACTGAATGTGTAAAATTTTTGTTTAGTTAATTAAAGCCTTCAAATCTTTTCTATGAAAACTTTATCATGATTTGTTGGATATTAGCCAAAAGGAGATCTCCTCCCTATAGCCACACAGATTTGTATATACTGAACATCAGTGGGACTACTTCGGCATAAAGAAGCCCGTTGCTCAGTGTTAGAGCTTTGTGTTTGCTACAAAAAAAGAACTTTCAAAGCTAAGAAAAAAATAAAACACAGGTGTATGTGTGACCAAGATTGAACTATTTAATGAGCAAAAAGTTAAATAGGCAGTAAACAACCAGTCAGCAAGAAATTGATACCACTGGAAAATCACTGAAAAGTGAATTTTCATGCTAGGGAGAAATCTTCCAGAGAACTCAAATAGGAAAGATAGAAGAATTACTAAAACAGAAGGGAGTGAAGGTCCTCATGTCTCTGAGTAACTGAACATAGTCCCAAGTCACTGTGAAAGCACAGGTTGCGGTGGATCATGTTATCCCCAAGAGGACATTGGCAACTGGAGTGCAGAATAGTGCACGTCTTTCCCTTCAGGAAACCCACCGGGAGTTTTAGTTGTTTGCCTTTATGCTTCACTTTCCTTGAAAATAATTTCCATTAAGGTAGTTTTCTTCTTATTAGCCTACATTTTTCCCAGTGCAAGATTAGTCTAAGAGCACTACTGAGCACAAGGAGTGAGCATCTTTAGCAGGACAGCTTACAGTAACCAAGATTAGATATTTTTTCCCCTCTGGTTAAGGAAATACAGATCATAGTAACAAGGATAGAAAGAGTATGCCAAAATGCTGAATACAGAAATAGAAGAAGCTAGTATTTCAAACTGACATGAGAGTATTAAAAATAACAGAGAGAAAAAGAAATGAGAGGAAACTGTCTCTTCTGACCAGTTCATTTCAAATAGCCATTTCACTGATAATAGACTGCAGGAGGGATAACAGGTTTAATCCAAGATCTTGCAGTATGAGTCCTTGCACTACGTCGCCATGTGAATACCTCTCTTTCTCGGAAATTTTCAAAACCTATGTAGTAAAGAAAGCTTTAATGGAAAATTACACTGAAAATCACCTGACTATTCTTATAGAAGCTGTGTGGGTTATGTTCTCATGCAGTTTTCATAACTGCAAAACAGCTTGTGAATGTCACACTTAACCAGCACGCTCCCAAGCCTAAGTTTTAAATAGACCTTTTTTTTTTTTTAAACTGCAGGATATTAAACTTCAATATAAAATTATCCTCAAGGGAAAAATACTATGTTCACAGTACCACTGTAAATTATTGAGAATCAAAACTAAAGGTCTGTTTCGTTATATGTCTCCAAAGAAATAAATTCATTGCTAGAAAGACTTGAAAGTAAAACGTAGGCCAAGAGGCCTAACTGAGATTAAATCACAAGAACTGAACTTTTTTTTTTTTTTTAACCTATCTGTATTTTGTCTTCTTTGACACAATGGTAAAGCTTCTTTTACAAAATCCTATGCAAGTTTCACAGTAATCAGTCCCCTTTCTTAAGGGTTTCATCCTATGTACAGTAACAGGTCAATTTGATCACATTTTTTTTCTTTCTTTTTTAAACCTTGCAAGTTGGACTGTTTTCCAGGGCAATGTTCAAGGGATACAAAGATGTTCAAGAATCCAAACCAAGCAATAATCTGAGCTGTAACTCTATCTGATCCCATCCTGTTGCTGGCATCTTTCTAACCCTTTAACACGTAGCCATAAATTAAGAGCAACCTGAGCAGGAGCAACTATAGAGTTCTTTGTGAAAGGGCGGGATGCTGTTTTTAAAGATGTTTACTTGTTCTCCAGACCATTAAAGCACAGGAGCTGGACCAACTGCCACATTTTATCTGCCTTATCATCTAGAGAGTATCCTCCAGGTCAACGATTATCAAAGCTTCCCTTGTGCCAGAAAAGAAAAATCCGCTCTCTACACTGAACTCTGAAATTATCCTACCTCAATAAAAAGTATCAACCAGGAAGGATGCAGTTACCCTAGTAATTAATAGGTTCCTAAAACTGGAGAAGGTTGCATACACCTGAAGAGGAAGACAGGCGAGAACGGCACACCAAGCGTTTAGGCAGACAGAAACGATGCCTAACTTTTAGCCAAAAATCTGACTTTAGTGTCTGCTTTAAAGTTAGATTTCTTATGCAACCGATTTACAACAAGTTAATAGGATCAGTCCATGCTTTTTGCTTGCACTTTTTTGGAGGAAAGTTGCATATAACAGGACTGAAAATTAATAGAAGTTACAGAAACAGAAGAGAGACTGCTCTCCCAAAAAGAGTGCAGAGTCAATGCAGTAAAGCATTGCTTATCGAATTATTTTTATCTGAATGAATTTTTTACATTTATGTGAGTTGGTAGAAGATTAGTGTTTTGCTGCATTTAGTGTTTAAAAAGTAACTGAAAGGTAGTACATATACCTTAGCATGACATTTGAATTCATTGCCGTGGATCTAGAGCCTTTCAAAGAAAACAAACTGATGTGTATCACTACGTAACTAAATCTTGACCAGATGGCTAGCTTATAAAACTTGCAATATTCTATTTACATACTGTGCAAAAGTACTATTTTAGTGTATAAAATGTGTGCACTGAATACAATAAAACTTCACCTTGCACTGGAGAAAAATAAATAAGGCCACATGCCTGAAGAGAATGGATCTCAAATACAACTTTCAGAGAATTAGAGTCAGATCATCTTCCAAAGCCAGTGTTATTTTGGGAAGAGTGGCATATGTTTGGTTTTGAGTTGTGCTTTTTTTATTTTGTCCAGTTTATTTTGTAGTTTTACTGTTTCTTCAGTTAGGGAGAAAAGAAAAGCAAGTTTCTTCCCTTGGTAGGCAAAAGACTCAGCAAAAGATTTTTAGAAAGATAGATATAGACAGATAGATAAGTACACACAACTATAGCTACACATTCATAATATATATACATGTATATATACACATATATATTGTTTTGGGCTGGATCAGAGCAAAGGTTTGTCGAGCAAAGTTCCCTCCTTCTAACAGTGCCCGACAGGTGATACACAGGTAGGCAAACACCTATTTCACTACCTCCAAGGTGAATATTATCCATTATTCTGATGTGATAAAAGGATAAGTCTGTTCTGCTGGAAATTTCATTCCATAATAACATCCAATTTCAATCAGCTTAAACAGTTTGGAAATCACACTCATAGGTGTTTTCTTATGTTTAAAAGAAGGGGGAAAGAAAATGCAGCGCAATGTGACTGTTTTACATAATGAGTATGTAAATGTCAGGTGGAAAGACTCTAAGTGTAAAAATTAAGTTTGTCTTATAACAACAAAAAAATAATATGCTAACTTCTGTCTGTATGCTACTGCACTAATTAACAACACGGGATTTCTACCGGGTTGCAACGAGGTGCGACATTAACTGCAGAAAATTACTTCATGTTCAAGAGCAAGTGATCTCTTTTCCAAGTGACAATCTGTGGGCGGGAACATGGAGTTCCAGCTTCCCCCAACCTGTGTGTGTGTCATCTTTCTCATCACAAGGTGCAGAGCATTTTGAAGGTACGGAAAACACAAAATGGGTAACATGCTACCTGCAGAGTATTATTTGGTGATCTTCACCAAACACTGAAGCAGAGAGCTGATAAAGCTTCTGAAACTAATCAAAACAGAAGTTAACGCCCCAGGGCATTATAAACAAGGTCTTTCAGGTCACATCTTGAAAAATGTTATTTCTGAGACAAATAAAGGACTTTCACCTGAGCAGAGGCAGTGATATAGAGACTGCAAGCCCCATCCATGTACCTTCTGTAAGACATCACTTCCCCACCTGATGGCTACAGAGGACTTTAAAAGATGAAAGGGAAAAGACTAAACGGAAGCCTATCTCTAATTCAGTTCCTCTACTAATCAAGCATAGAAAATGCAAATTGAAGGTAGCATAAATCTATCAGAGTATCTTAAAATAAAGCTTACCAAAAGCAGAGCCAAAACTGAAACACAACTACACAACTGTAGCCAGTGTGACCCAGAGGGCATAGCATGCTCAAGAACATTTACAGAAACTGAAATGCGCATTCAGACTGGTATAATCTATACAGCAGATGAATTTCCAGAGAATCAAGTTATAACTCAATACGGGAGAATATGTAGCAGTCCTCTGACAAGGGAGAAAAAGAAGTAATGATCAGAAGAGGAAGTAGCAAGGGCATCTGCTATACAACATCAGGACTAGAAAAAAAGAAACTCAAAACCCTTCAAGTGTAATTCAAAACCAGAGAATGACAAATTCCTGGAACTAACCACATAGACATATGCTCAATGAAATGGGCATCGGAACATCTCCTGCCTGAGGCAACGTATTCAGTGTCTGGGGGAAGGGAGGCGACTTGATCATATCTCTGCCTTGCACATCTGAACTTAGGTCTGCCAGGCAGGACCAAGTGTGACCTGCAATCAGCAGAGGGCTACCACCACCTTTTGCTGTGAAGTTCTGCTCTTCCCTGTTCATTGACATGACCGCTGACATTATTCCACAACTTATCCCTTGCCAGGTGCTCTTCGGATCACTCCTTGTGAGGAAGAGTCAAAAATAACCAATAATGCCTCCAAGCAGAAGGAAGAACTGAGTTCACTGAAGAGAGCTATAAAAATCAGGGAGAATTACAGGAAGTTGAGAAATGAGAACTGTATTTCAGGAAATTCCTATGCACCTACTTTAACACGAGACGTCCCCAGCAAGTCTGTGTGAGTCAGCATAGGAGAAGATTACCAAAAGCGTACATTTAGCTAGAGCTCTAACCAGCAGCATACTGGAATATGAAGCATTAACATCATTTACATAAGCAAATACTGGGATCATAGGAGATAGCATGGATGCAGTAGAGTACCAGCCCTCTGGAAAAGAACAAGTTGCCAATAATGCAGTCTCAAAAAAAGTCTGCTTCAAAATTTGGGAAACAAAGGAAATAAAACCCTTCAGTTTTAATAGAAAAGAAGTACATAAAGCATTAACAGAAATTAGTAATAGTTTCTAAGAGGAACAAGATAAGAACAGCAGAGATGGGGAGAGAGTTAATACCACAAAAAAACTTAAGGAAAGACTTTCAAAAAAAGTCATTTAAATTGACAGGTGTGGTGCCAAACAATAATCAGGCATCACGCACAAGTAAACACGGTGCAAACCGCTCCATCCATCCGTAATGATTGTAAAAGTTTTATGGTAAGAACTCCTTGTTATGAACTCATCTGGAACACATCGAAGACATCTTTGGCAGCAGCTATATAATGCCAGGCGATGATGAAAAAGCAAATTTCTTTTTGCTACAGATGGTTACATTTTAAAATGTAACCTTTTCTAAAAAGGACAGTCCTCTGGAGGCATGACATCTTATCCGTTAAATTCACATGGGTTAAACAAAGCTCATCTACAGAAAATGAATCTCTGTCATTTCTTCTTAGAAGTTTGACAGAATTCAGTCAGACTTCTGTAGGGAGGACAGAAGATGTCCAGAAGATAGAGCAAAACAAAAAAGAAAGAAAAGAACAAAGAAAAGGCAATCCACCTTTTGAATTATTTTACGCCAACTAAGATTTGAAGTGTTACATCCATTCTGCTTAGATCTGTAGTCTTCAACTCAAAGGTCACATTATTATGGATTTTTCTTGCCAAAGCATAACAGAAATAGTTTTTCAATAATTCTGAAGGTCTTTAGGGGGGAAATCTGTTCTGGGCATTATTCATGAAAGATATGACATTTTATTTATCTAGTTTCTTTCAAAATACTTGAGAACAAAACAACGATGATGTATCGCCAAACCCTTCTCAGTTGTTTCTCTCTCTTCTCTCTCTCTCTCACACACACAGTTTGACATGGAAATAAATGTTATTTTTACTACTTGATTTTAGAAAGAGAATTTAAAAATGTAAACAATATCTGTCAACTCTGATTTCTTTCTCTAAAACGTAAATCTGAAAGTCAAAAAGGCAATTCATGTGGTTTCCTAAACTTCATGGGAAAGAATTCCTCCTCGGAAATAAGCAACCCTCTACAAAATTTGCAGCTCAAACATTATAGTAGCTGTAATGCCATACCAGGATCAGGACAGGAAAATGCTTAGAAATCCCGTAAGATACCCTAGCTAATATCTGAGAGGAATTTCAAAATATATTATTTTTCAAGTTTATTTTCTTATTCTATGTTACATGTAACACTACAAATATACATGGGAAACACCTTTAATAGCAGCCATGAGCTTTTTGTTTGGTTTCCAAGTAATCAATTCCTTCTTAAGCAAGAAAACATTTGCTGTTATTAATTTCACCGTTTGGTACGTGTGCAGGTGTCAGGACTGTGGACTTACAGAGCTGGGGCTGGAGTGCCGCCTGACTTTAGGTGATTCCTTCCCTGCAGATGAAGTTTTGAAGTTAATGCAAGCGTTGTTCTCTGAATGAACCCTCTTCACTTGATTAGTTGGTTTCTCAAATGGATCAAAACTACTCTGCGTCCTCTGAACCCGGACTTTTTTATCCTCAGGAATTGTATCCAGAGGTTTGATCACTGAATCCATTCCCTGGCAGTTCCGTGTAGACATCTTTGTGACGCATATCTGAAAGGAAAAAACAGCATTTATTGACTCTGACAGGCTTAAAGTCCATGTCAATCCATACCTCAGCCAGCATCAAAAAAGACACTGGACTTCATCTTCTATTTCTACATTAAAATTGCAAACAGCACATGCATTTTACATAGGACACACACACCACAGTCATAACAATAAAAAGCCTGTCTTTGTACAGTGTACTAAAAGATCCTGACAAAGAAAGATGAAAGAGGAACATACATAAAATCATACATGTGTTTTCTCGTACAATGTGTTCCTAGCAAAAATGCCACTTCACTCCTTTCTCCAATCTAGCCACCGATATCCACAAACAGTATTGATTTCCATTTGTTTAAAATTGGATGAGACTAAACTTAAATAAATGATGGTAGTCTGTGCGGGCACTTTAGGGCTGGCCTGCCGAAGATCCAATACCGGTATATTACTGTATTTTTAAATAATGCTTATAGAGTGTTGTTATTATTATTACCACCATATGTCTCAGAAAATCAAATCAGTAAATCAATTCCCAGGCACTGAAATGTGAGACTGCAGCTCAATGGCACACTAAAGCACAGAAGTTCAATTCCTTGTTACTGTGAAGTATGACCCTGCCAAGCCCCGAAGACTGCAACTTGCTGCTTAAGCTACCAAAATACGCTATTGCTAGGTCAAAAGAACTAAATGAGCAGAACAGTGAGTTTGGATTCTCCAGTCATGTACATTTATGGTTTTAATTTTAATACATTCCAACGTATAAGACATTTTTTAAAATCACACAGTTGGTGGGGGTTGTATTCAAGGCCTCAGCTTCTGTTTTCACCCATAAGAGACTCGACTTTTGCTTGAGAAGAAAGGAAATAATTTTAGCTTTCAGGCTGCAGGGAAAAGCTATGAAGTGTGAGGCAAGAAGACCCAAGAGGCTCCTTAAATCACAAGAATCTACAATGTACTTTTTCCATTATATTCTCAAGTATTTAAGGATAGACAGTGTTAATTTGCTATCAACCGTACTGTTCAAATACATACAAAGAAGCATAATGTTCCATTCAAGCACCTACAATCTAAGCATTTCTGAAAATTTGCTGTTGTAAAATAGTTAACATGAAAAAAATAAAAAGAAATATTTACCATTACCATTTAATCAGGACTCTTCCCCCATAACCCAAAGTGTCTCCAATACAAACTTCTCCAATAAATTATTCTTTGCCATTTCCCCGGAGGAATTCTGTGCCTTGAAATCCAACTTATTTCAATTGTTTATAGAAATACTGGGTGACTATACCTTGTGTTTTTTATGTTTTGTGGTTTTGGTGATGCACTGTAACAGTAGATCAAAGATTTCTTTTGTACATTAAAAATTTAAAGTACATTTCCTGCCCAGTACCATCTGGCCAAACAATCATCCACCAGGTCAACTCTAATGAAGGATGTTACCAGCATTAGAAACCAGGCTTCACAAGGGTTCACTTCTTCTCATTAAAATGGTTTCTCCAAGACTAAAAATTAACCAAGTTTTAACTGAGAAAAGGAACAGCACCCCTTAATTCCGAATGATAATTCCCTCTCAGGCCAAAATTAAGGCAATTATGTAATTTTGGTCTATTACTTCAGAGAGAAAAGATATATTACTTCAGAGAGAAAAGATAAAGAGCTGCTGCACAAAGAATTTTTAATTAGCCTTCTTGTAAAATTAATTGGCTTCTTTTCCCTAAAACAACTTATATGCACAGACATGCACCCACGTACTTCCCACTGTTCTTTCCAGATCCGTGTTCTTGCGACGCTTGCTACCAACAAAGATGTTTTAACATAATGTAAACTGAAATTACTCTTAAAATAGCAGCGCTTCCATTTTGCTTAATCAACATGGATGCAAATAAATCAGTAAGTATTTCTCAGCCTATGGAATCCTATGATCTAGAAAACAGGGGCAGGAGATAGGGAGGAAAGGTTCAAAAGCTGTACTTGTCGTCCTTTCAAATTACCAAAGGCCACCTGCAGCTGGTTAAAATGTTTGGAATCCACAGCTATAAACATACTATAGACAATAATGCCATGAGTGCTGCTTGTAGTTTCTTTTTCCACTGGAAAATCTCCATGTCTAGCTCTAACATGGGCCAAGTAAGCATGGCATCAAAAAAAAAAAAAAAATGCAAGACATCTGTTACTATTGATCATCTCTACTGGAAGCAGTAATAGTTTGGACTTAGATATTAAAAGGGGACACTTTCACCTTCAGGTCACTTGACTGAATCTGGAGTAGGATAAAAATCCCCACAATCATCTTCTAATAGCCAACTTCAAACTTGCAAATGACTAAAACCAAGATGTACACCAACTACGCCCCTGCTCAGAAGTCAAACACCTCAGTGGATGCACAAGCTGAACACCAGTGTCACTAGTGGAAAAGTCTGAAGACCGCAGAGAAGTGCAAAAGCAGAGGCCCCTCCCCACGTTCCTCTGCCCGCTCTGCAACTGCAGCGCTTCTGCCAGCACTGCCAAGGGGTTTCATTCATCACTTCTCTCTCACCTATATCAATAGTTCCCTAGCAGAAATAAAACAGTCTCTCCAAGTGGCCGCTGACCACAGCGCACTGTGAAGCCCACAGAGCTGAGCTTATGCTGTTGTTGATGGGTACACATTTCCAATCTGTCTACCCTCCCTATAAAACTCTGAAGAGAAACAATATTTAAGCAGTTGTTTTACATTCTGTCATTGATAGGCCAAGTCCAACTTCACGCTGAAACTCTGCTCTGTCAAATCTGAAAGCAGCAGGTCTAAAACATCAGTACTGAGCACTGGGTATAACTTCAAAATTATGCAGCTTAAGGTTGTAGTAAACTCATTGGTAATTTCAGGTTTCCCTCCATCAGCAAGAGCTAAGCTACCACTATAGCTTTGCTTTTGCCCCTGGGCAGCGGGCATGCTGACCTGCCACTCCTGTGCTCCAGCTAACAGTAGAACTTATTCTACAGTGATTTATCATGCAAAAAAGCAACAGTATACTGAGCAAGACTGATTCATAACACATTTTTGAGATCTTCCTGTGCATACAAATGATCTTAGATTTCACCAGCATGACCAGATTGCTTTTAGGAAAAGTACAGGTTTGAATTTTTCTATTACACTAATTAAGTCTTTTAAGTATCATTTTTCCCTTGTACTGCATAACAAAAGTAATTCTTGTAAATTTCAGCCTCTCAAATGATATATATGAATACCTAGCATCAGAAGCTCTTAGACCTGCCAACCACTGTCTACCACCTGGTAGTTCCTTGCTGGTAGTCAGGAGAAGCCTAACCTACCCTCTTATTTCCAGTTTTCTTTTTGCGTAAGAGAGTAAGGACCATTTTCCAGTTAAAGCATAGTATTTGTCACAAAGGACACAGCTTCATTTTCAGCCTCTTTTAGATGCTCCCATGTGATCCTCTGAGCTAGTCAGAATTTTTATTTGAGTCCATTTTGCCATCTGTAAGACAGGACCTTTCTTTTTACCCCATTTCATCTGTTTTAGCTCCATAAGCCATAGGTTCTTCAGAGTGAGGACTATTCTTTTACTAACTCTACATGCAGAACAACCCTCATGCACTCCAATGAAGATGACAATCCAGAAAGTAGTGGAAACTATCTCTTGCCAGTGCAGCCTCAAAACTGGATGATTTTGTTGAACATCTGCTTTAGCTACATTACCAGAATAAAAAACAAAGTTAAATAATTGTAAGAGCTCATGACATATAAGAAGTCAATCTATGTGATTCACCACCCCTTCTTGCCCTTGCTGTATAAATCAATGTAATGCTGTACTTAAAACAGTGGAGTCCAGACACCCATTGAGATGCTGTAAATGCCAGCACAGTCTAAAACTGGTGCTACATGAAGATGTGATCAATGGCACTGTAACTATTACAAGTACTTTCCCCAAATCTATGTAGAGACAGTACAGGTGATATTTTGGTTTGTCACACACAAGATGACAATTATGCTTTATAAAATGCAATCAAGAGAAAAAGGAGGCAAGAACTTTTCAGTATGAATGGAATATCCATTTAAAGGATATCCAAAAAGAAACTTCGGTCTAGCAGACAGCATGAGCCATTAAGCAGTTTTAGTTACTGTTTCTTTAACAAAAGTCATCATACAAGTAAACATTAAGGTATGTCAACACTTTAACCGATTCTTTCCCCTTCAGGAGTTACTGCTGTGATTTGGCACTTCTCCCATCACAAACTACATTCAAAGCATAACTTTCAGAAGTATAAACTATTTCAGAAACTATTTAGCTTTTAAAAGTGGTGCAATGAAATCACAGTTATCACTTTCAGAAGAGGTATTCCTGCCAGCAGATCTCGTAACTATGGGGAGCAGAGGAATGGGACCTTTGCTTATGCTTTCTCTCATCTTTATAGGAAACAGGATTTAAAAATAGGCCAATCAACTCAATACATTGAACAACTATAGATTATTACAAGTGGAACAGGCAATACGCCAAAAAACTCTGTCACGTAAGGATCGTTCAAGTAGACATTACTGTCCTTCCAAACCTTGTATCAGATAGTAAAGGCTCAATGAAGTCACCGGCCAATTCACCACCTCTGACTTTGAGCATGTTAGGTGACCTCAGACATGAAACATAAGAGAGGGTACGGCTGCTTTCTGCCACCTAAGTTCCCACCTGGCAGGAATCCCAACGGTACCTCGGAGAAGCACGCTGAAAAACAGATGTGGCAAAAACAGCAGCAGAGGGGCAGGGACAAGGGACAGATGACTATATATATATTTCCTACACAGAAAAAAGGTAAAACAAAACAATGGCAATGGTATGTATGGTATTCACACCACAGAACTTTACATGTAGGACATTCATCCCCCAAGTCTCTGCTTCGGTTCCAAGATGAAAGTCCTGGACAACCTAAACTAGACTCCAACACCCAATATCCCTTTGGAAGGAGTCTTGCTCTTCTCCACAGGGAACAGAGTGGTTCTACAGAAACTCATTTTTTGTGTTTGAAGTTACTGTTTGGAAAAGCACTTCCAAAGCAGCACTCGGAAACTGTCCAGGGACTTGGTGTCCTTGTGGGAAAGGATTTAATCTGAAAATAGCAATGACTGTTCCTACCCAGCAAGGTAAAAGTATTAGTAGTTGAAAGTCCCTGACCCCAGCCATGGAGAAAAGATGCCTGTCAGCCCAGGTGTGGTCCAACAGAAGCACCTCTCCATGAACACCCTGCCCATTACATTTCTCACATAAGGATCATTAATGTTAAATATACAATCGTATTTCCCCAAGTTGTTTCACACTCTGCTGCCAAACAGTATGCCAATACACCAAGTAGTCACCAGAGCAGCCACTGGTATCTCATCCATGCTCCACACCCTCATGACTGAAATAAATCCACTTTTTAAATTTGCTCACAATTATTTACTCAGTCTCAACTAAAAAGGTAAGACGAAAAGAGAGATGATGAGACAGAAGTCATTTTGCCGCTTAAAACCTACAGCACAACCAGCACAAACAGCCACTTCACAGTTGCCTGAAGAGCTCTTCTCTACTTTTCAAAGAAATAGCAAGGGGAAGATTTATCTAGAAAAACAGAATATTCATCTCAATTCCAGCATTACTTGAGCTACCACAGATTCTGGCAACGTAAAGCAAAAAAGCAGCCCCATAAAATTTAGTGCAGTTTGGTATGAGAAGTTATTTTAGTGCTTCTCTGTGTGTTTTTATTTATTTAAAGTAAAAGAACTATTACCACACACCCAGAACATTAGAAAGGGCACTTCAAAATTCCTAATCTTAGAACCACAAAAAAGCATAACACAGTTCATACTTTGCAACTTTTCTAGTTGCTGATCAGAATCAGAAGACAATGCATGGCAGACAACAAAACAGCTTGGATAGTCTTTTTTCCCCTCTCATCCTACTCAGTCTCACAATCAATTTGAGAAGATCCCAAGACTGCTCTAGGATAAACAAACTTAGTCATCATTACATCAGTAAGAATCACTGGGCTACAGTTTCCTACAGCCCCCACCCTAACATCACAGTATTTATCATATCTCAAGACATAATGTCTGCAAATAGCCAGATTTTTCCCATAAAGATTACCACTGAAGTTAAGAGACTGAAATAATAAGAACTGTATTTTTGTTCCGTGCATAAAGTCTAAAATAAACCCCATTAAATAAATAAAAATCAGTATAACCATTCATGGAACCATTTCTAAATAAAGATGTCTCTTTGAATCACCTTATATCATTTCAAACAATACTCTTTAATCTGCATTTGGGATTAATGTAAAAAAAATGGTTTATCAGGTTTAGTTATTGTGATGCAGTTTCAATGCAAGATTTTTTTCACTTCATCACTGTCAGCAAAATTAAGAAGTCCCAAACAAACAGGATTCTTAGAATTAAAGGGTGCTGGATTAACTCATTTACTGCTTAAAGTAATATATCATTTAAAGAGCAAGAGTGATCAGTTAAAACATGTAAGTAATTTATAGTCTTCATGGTTCATGAATTTTAAAACAGTCATGAATGTCCCCTGAAATAATCACCTGTTAGGGTACTTAGTAAAAGATAGGCTGTCCCATATCAGCGGAATTTATTCATATGAATAAAGATATCCTCAATAACAAAGAACAATCACCTTTGGCACGACCAGACATCCTACCACACAGAAGAAAAAAAAAATAAAAATGTTTGTATAGCGTAAAGACGTACTACTCTGAAGCTCATTACATCTTTTAGGAAGATGTATTATACCTGGTTGTTAATTCCTGCATGTAACATCCTACAAATGTTTACTATGGTCATCCAATACCTACGGACTTATGTAAAATATTAAAAAATTGTCATTCATCTACTATTCTGTATTGGTCATTGCTACTGTGTACATCCTGGGAAAAAGTGGTCAGTTGGGTAAACACCAGAGCAAACATCCAAAATTCTTACTGAAAAATCAGAACAAAACACCTGAATTGTCCATTTGTACTGTTCCAAGAGAAGTAGTATGAAAGGACACAGTATAGGGAAATCCAAGACCTAGCACCCACAATGCAAAAATAAATAAATTACTGAGTGACTTGGGGCAAGGAAGTCACTTAACCTCTCCACAATTCCATTTTTCTGCTTATAATAGCGATCCTGCCCCTATCACAAGCAGAAAGTGGGAGCACTAATTAATTTTGTAAAGCACTTGGGCTTTTTTAAGCGAAATCTTACGAAGATACAGATTCTAATTTGTAGAGCCAAAGCCCTCTGGAAGGTAGCACGACAATCTCATTATTACAGAGAATAAGATTTAACACTTGCATTTAGCTGACAGATGTATAAAGAAAAAATCATAAATAGCCAAGTGACTACTAACCTAACAGCTGAATTGCTGAGAGCATAAGGCCAGCATTCATTTTCACTGAAAAAAATCCTATCTGGATATGAGTTTTCATTATCTCTCATAAGCATGTTATTTTCTATCGTGCCTTGGTACCATGGCAATTGAGAACTACACAAGTCATCTGCAGATTCTGGCAGCACTGGAATTTGACATTTGCTACTTATAAAACACAATTTGGGAATGTTCTGGAGTATTATAAGCAGCTTTGTTCAAAATAAAAATGCAACTGCCTGGAGAATCACTCTCTTCGGAGAACAAAGCAGTAGGGCGGCTCTTTCTTTTTATAACCACAGGTCTTGTCTGCTGCTTCTCGGCCCAGCTGGTAGCACTTTCCATTGTCCCTGAGAAGAGAGGGTCAGCAAAAGACTGCTGCACCCACAAGCAGAAACATGAACAGGTCGAGAAGAGAGTTCAGTTGGTGAGAAAGCTACAATACGGGAAAAGATCAAGGAAGAACAAGTGACGAGATAAGGGAGCGAATAAAATTGTGAAAGGGGAAGTAGAGCATGTAATGCTGCACAACATCACCAGTGAGTTCATACTGGAACTACCAGCACAATCAGGCCCAAACCTGAAAGAGGTCCTTCGACACTCACCCTTCCTTGTAATCACCAGCACCAGCTCTTTGGTTTGAACATTTGATGGGCACAGCTAAAAAGAGCAGCGAGAGAACTTGAGTAAGATAGAAAAATAAAGGGAGGAAAAACAAAGGAGAGAAATAGAGTAACGGTCACACAGGCAAAGAAGATGTGAGGAAAAAATTATTGTAAAATAAGACACATTTCTTTTCCTGTCCTGATGGCCTGTCGTTTCTCTGTGGTAACCTCTGGGGGTAACAGGCTCAACTGTGTCCCAGAACTATAATTCATATTCTTGGGTAGTATTTGTTTAACTTTATTTGAACACAGAGATTGCTAGCAATGCTAGCTACGAACTAGGAAATGCAACTGAAAACAGAGCTTGGAGACTGAAAATGGTATCCGGGGATATGGTATGCTCCTTGCTGTACCTAGCACAAAATTACTCATACATCTCCCACAGCCCATCTCAAAGGCACTCTCCCAAAATAGTCGTTTTATTTCTGAAGTCAAAGCTGATGTTAAACCAACTGTCTTTGTCATATGGAAGAAGGCAAATATAAAAAGGTCACTGAAGTGCCAGATGGAAGAATTTTTGAACTGGAAGCTCTGACATTAATTCTCTCTGTTTGTCTGAAACACTGAACTCAGTAAGCAGATTAAATGTCTGTGCTGAATTGCCAAGTGAGAAACAAGTCACTTTCACAGAAAGGCCAACTGATCAGACCTGAAGTAGGAATCCCAAGATCATACAAATCTGAAAAGAAGTTTAAATACCTGAATCAAGGAAAAATAAAGTATTGTGCTGGAAGTTATTATGGGCAGTGCTTACACAACTCCTTCTTCTCCTTCTCCCCCGTACCCTACCAAACCTGCAATATAGCACATATTTATTCTGCTAAATTAATACCTAAAAATTAGCATAATTACTGAATCAAGCACAATCCTGGGAGTCAGGAGTTACTGCACATGATTGTATGTCCCTTGGACATGGCAAGGTGGAGCTGAGCGCTTCTAAAATTAGTATTTTTTTCTGTTTATAGCACAGTTTAACTTCAAAAAAGTGAGTTTTCAGTCCATTAAAGTTGATGTTCCTCTCCACGCAGGGAAAAAAGGTCTGATTTTTAAGAGAACACAGATTAGACTTTAGATATATAAAAGCCTACATATGTCCTCAAAACAAAATCCTGCTCTGCAACAACCGTCATCAGGAGGAGTCACCTAAGGACAGGGTCTCAGCTAAAGGTCATGCAGAAGTCCTGACAGCCTGTGACATACATGAAAAGAGACAGAAACTCAGCGGAGCTGATCTAAAGGCGGGTTTTGCTCTATTTCTGTACTTATGCCCCAAAATACAGTAACTGTGTTAGCATTAAAGCCTAGCAAATAAATTCTTCCTTTTACTTGTGCGATGCCACAAAGTGGTATATAATAGGCATTCAAGCTTTTCCTGCAATTACAACCAGGCTGCTGCTTCCATTAACCTGGTTCAAGACTCGCTGCATCCAAAAGCAGGAGAGTCGTTCCTCCAATAAACCAAGCAGGAGGACACAGGAGCGGATCAGCAGAGGTGTCGGCGTGGGAGAGGCAGCTTCCAGCGCCAGGCACAAGCCAATGACTCCTTGGTAACCAGCAGAGCAGTGGAGAAAGTGTCTGAACATAAACGCTCTCCCATGAAATTGTGACAGGTGGTTTCTATACTCTTTTACTTAGTTACCCATTTGTATCTGTTGTCTATCCTCCTCTGTAACCATATGAACAGCATTTAAAAATAAAGATTAAAAAAATATTTTCAATCCCTTTCCCATATCAGCCTCCTGCTCCAACAGATGGTTACATGTGCCAGTACAAGTTTATACAGTTTTTTTTTTTCCCATAAGTGCATTATTAGTAGTTTTGAACGAACATTATATTAAGTCTTTCTGAGTTTACAGGTTTATAATTTTATTCTATCCTCCAACACTCCCCCCAATCATGAAGTTATCAAAGGCGTATCCATAAATGCAGTAAGTCTTCCCACTACCACGTTCAAGTGTGAGAAATCTTGAGAGACTTGACAGCAAAATGCCTATTCTTGCTAAATTCTGAGGCTGTCAGTAAGGTTTTTAAGAAAATAAATGGTAAACAACTCCATGCCTTGAAAATAGGTTCTGTCCTGGTTTCAGCTGAGACAGAGTTAATTTTCTTCGTAGCGGCTGGTATGGGGCTATGTTTTGGATTTGTGCTGAAGACAGTGTTGATAATACAGAGATGTTTTAGTTGTTGCTGTACTAGTCAAGGACTTTTCAGCTTCCCGTGCTCTGCCAGGTGCAGAAGAAGCTGGGAGGGGACACAGCCAGGATAGTTGATCCAAACTGACCAAAGGGCTATTCCATACCACATGACGTCATGCTCAGTATATAAAGCTGGGGAAGAAGAAGGAAGGGGGGACATTTGGAGCGATGGCATTTGTCTTCCCAAGTAACCATTACGCGTGATGGAGCCCTGCTTTCCTGGAGATGGCTGAACACCTGCCTGCCCCTGGGAAGTAGCGAAGGAATTCCTTGCTTTGCTTTGCTTGCGTGCGCGGCTTTTGCTTTCCCTATTAAACTGTTTTTATCTCAACCCTCAAGTTTTCTTACTTTTGCTCTTCCGATTCTCTCCCCCATCCCACCGAGGGGGAGTGAGCGAGCGGCTGCGTGGTGCTTAGCTGCCGGCTGGGGTTAAACCACGACATACCTAGTTCCTTTAGGCTCCTTTGCCTATCCCTAGCAAGTCTCTTGATTCTTTCACAGGTATCATCAAGTACTTCTGATGCAAATTAAAACAAGAATTGTTCTCCTACAAGCAGCAACTGCAACAAAAATACTGCTATTGGTCAGATCTGGTCGTGCAACTGACAGTATAAGACTTAAGCCCAACTACTCAGCTAAGAAGTCAACTAAATTCTTTTATCTGGTGAGCCTGAAGTCAGATGAAAGCAATGAGATATGATGAGATAAAAACTTAATTTACAATTACAATGAACCAGAGAGTTTGCTTCAGACTGAAAAGTTAGACAAAGATAGTTTAAGAACTCAAAACTGACCTTCACATATATGCTGAAGACCACCTTTCTTATAAGAAGAACAGAGGAAGGGGACAGGTTACACAGTCACCTTTGCAAAATATATGCATTTGCAGGTGCAAAGGTTCTACAGCCATCTTCTGTCAGGTATGACAACAACCTTCATTGCACTGAAGCAGCATACTGTACCGTCCTTTACAAATCAATGGGATTCTCACATTATCTTCAGCAGATGCTTAAAAAGTGCTTCCCAAGAAATAATTCAAGATTAGAATGGTAAATTAGTTTGTCTCTTCTTCCTTCATTCAGACGAATTCCTTTATTAAGAAACCACAAAAACTTACTTCATTCCCTTCCCTCTTTTCTGCATTTTTTCTTCTTTCCTTTCCTCCCTTCTCTTCCAAAGTTCCTTTTTTACTACCGTTAGCAAAGGCTAGAGGAAAAACTAGGTAATGAGAGTTCTTTATTTCATTCTGCTAATGCATTTCAAAGTTTACTAGTACCAAGAGAGAAATCTCTCTGGCTCTCAGGTGCTTCATCCCCGAGGTCAACAACCCTACAGCTTGAGAAATGCATCCAAGGCAGATCAATGTCACAAGGAAAGACAAGCTCTCTGAGCGATTTTAGATCTGCTCCTTTACATATTACTTCCAAACCACTGAATTTGACAAGGTATCCTCCATCAAATCAGCACAGTATAAAGGTATAGATAGAAAAAGAGCTTCAACTTTGTCATTATTCTCTTGTGCAAGTACTCTCTAGAGATTTGAATAACCTATATTCCAGCTCAGTCTCCCAGAAATCTTAGTAACAGCCATCCACGACCTTTCTGCCATTGTTTTTCATGAAAAAAAGTTTGAGAGTTCAGACGAGGATGACAAGTCCAGCTTCACAAACAATTAAATGAAGAGAGTCCTCATCTGTGTTTGGATCTCATATGCACCTGACTTCTTTCTTTTAACTTGTTCTTTTTTCTTTTTTTTTTACTCAGATAAATGACCTGGTTACAGAATTGTATAAAACTTGAATGAAAAGTCTTAAAGGAATTTTCTAGCAGCTACTGCAGGTTTGTCAGACTTGCAGTAGCACAATAACTTTCAAAGCAAAAAGGTGTAAGGAAGTATAATGAAACTTGCTTCTCAGTACATAATGTGCTACGCTGGAAAAAAATGGCAGAACCTCTGCAAACATACCATGGTCCATAACTCAGAATTTTGTCGGGGGGCATAATGAAAATTACAGCATCTAAAGTTATTCAGAATATGAAGAACGTTCCAGTGTATCTTTTCATGCAAAGACACATAAAACTTAAGATGGAGAGGTTTCAAACTGATAGTGAGAAGAGTTCATCATAAGAAGGAATACTGTAATTTTATAAGACAAATTCTCTGAACAGCATACAGATAATGCTCAATTTTCAAAAAACTAGGTATTTCAACAGAGAAGTGAAAATCACTGCTGCTGCTTTGATGTGTTCAAGCAAAAACATGTTCTGCAGTAGACATGACTGTGCTCAAATCAATTCTAAAGAAAAAGCTATAACAGTACAAAACAGCCAAGCCTTCTGCAGTTGGTGGCAATTTGCACCTCCAAAGCTGTGAGTTCATCTTGAATCACTTTTGACGAACAACAAATCCCGAGAACCAAATTGGTCAAAAATCACATCTACCATTAAAGCTAGAACATCAGTGAGAAGTCCTCCATCCTTACAGTACATTAAGTTTCTCATGAAAACATTTCACAAAACTGAGACTGACTGTAGATATTTTGCATGGCTTTTCCTGCACAGCTGCCTACCAGCAGTATAATCACATCTTATAATTATATAATTTTATGTATCTGGACTAATTTGCCAAATACAGGGAATTCTTTGCCAACTTGAAAGTTATGGGTGGTGGTTCCACTGCTTTCCCAGGCAGCAGCAAAACCAACCACCCCCATCATTAAATTGTAGAACTTTCCGGGGCAACTCTTCTGCACAACATTAAAATAACATTTCTATAGCCGATATTTATCAACGGAACCCATTTGTTCATTAGAAAGCCCACTATTTACAGTGAAGTCTGGGCAAGCATATTTTACACATATTCTCTACAGGTTTAAATACATTTTCCTTGCACTTACACAAAGATATAATAAACTGAGAGAGAACATACTCAAACGTACTAAGCCTGTAGACTGAAAAGCATCAGAAATTAATTAAATGCAGCTGAGCTTTCACAATACATAAACAGGCATTATGTTTTTTTCTAGTGGTTTTATTTCCTCACTGCTCACTTGGCAACATTTGGCATTTTCCTCTTCAGGTAAGTTGTATACAATTTAATATTAAATTATAAACATCCTACACAGCAAAACTGAAATACAACTAACATGAATTCTATACAATTTCCAGGACAGAATGATACAGACTGGGTCAAAAGCTTGCTGATATGATGTTTGCTACTAGCTTAGATTACTTTACATTTATATAATGTCTAGCTGAAGTTTATCACAAATCTTTTTCAATCAGAAGCTGTAACAGATCTCCTAGTGAGCAGGATGAGTAGCAAGTTCTACCATAACATTAACTTACCCCAATTCTAATAATAAATTCTAAAAATTTTTGCAAAACAAAACAAAAATCTCCACCCACACTTTTCACACCATTTCTGACTAGCACGGTATCATAGTGTAAGACAATTAAGAGATAAAACTGCCTGCTTCTGCGTCCTCTGTGGGCCAGTCCAGAACTGATACAGGAACTTCAGAGAAAGCCCATCCACCCAGGTATATGATAAACAAAAGAGCAAGATGACGATACTACTTCAGTTCACCAGCAATAGGGAGAAAAGGCTGAAAGTTAATTTTACAGAGGCAAAATGATCTGTTTATGCTGTTGATTCAAAAATCTTATAATACAAAATCACCCCCCTGAATTCAACACCCAGCACTATGCTAAATTGCTATTTCACTACTTGCTTTTTGCTAAATTGCCAAATCCAGAATTATATGTAGGCTTATATTATGGAGTGGAATGAAAGATATCAGTGAAAAATATGTCACACATGAAAGAGATGCATATAATCAATAATTCTGACAATATACAATAAACTTATCTCAAAAGCAAAAAGTAGTCACAGAAAGGTATTTACCAAACTATACCAAAACCCAGAAGTCATCACGTACATAGAAGCAGCACTTTATGACCAACAGAGCTGCCGTTGGGAGAAGTTGTTCTGACATTAACGTTGTGATAGTAGGACTTAAAAAAATAAAGTCCTTAAGAGTCTGTTCCTTAACTAGCCAACTTTCCATTCATGTACCTTCCTGCCATGGTATCAAAAGAGAAACCTAATCAAAGATGTTGGAAGCTAGTCTGGACCTACCTAAGGGAACTCAAACTCAGAAAACAATATTTAATCTGTTCTTCTCTATTTAAGAACACCAGCTACATTTTTCTTTAGTTCAGAAATAGGCTTTGGAGTATTGGTATCTCACAGTCTTCTCCATTGTTTCAGTTAATATTTGCTAGGATACTCTCCTTCATTTCAACATGGTTTGTAAGCTGTCCTTATCGTTGTATCAATACCTGAAACATTTAGGAAAATTTTAACACTAGTATTATCAAACTCAATTTACAAACCATATATAGCACCACCTGACAGCTGAATACTTTGCCAGGACTTCAGAGGGAAATAACTCCAACAAAGCTGTCTGGATCTGCTTGGCAGCTCCTGTGAGCTTTAAGGGGCACATCTACTCTCACATTTATAGCGAAGTCACCAAACACGACAGCCTGAAGCCTCACCTGACCCAGGCCAAGCATTTGCACAAGCTCTCACCCCAGCAAATTCCTACTGACCACGCAGGTCAGGCCAGGACAGCATACCGAAACCTGCATGAGGCAAAAGCTCGGTGGTAGCTGGCACTGTGCAACAATTTCCCTCAAAGGACAAAATAATCTCTTACCTCTGGCAGCTGGAGCCCAGCAGAGCTGTGTGACTTATTCTCGCAGTGCCCACGCCAGCTATCCCTTGGGACCAACTAGGCATACTTGCACTGCGGCCTAGTCGCAGGCCCTTTTAATGGTACCATCCATTTTCTTGTCTGTGGGAGAAACAAGAACTGCCTGCCTGAGACAGAGTACCTACTCAGAGGTCAACTTTTTAAATAGCCCACCCGAGCTTACAGTGTGAGGAGAAAAGTGTTACAACAGTGTGTGGGTTTGGTTTGGGGGGGGGGGGTGTTTAATTTTGTTTACAATTTACATAGCAAAATAGCTAAAAAGACATAATTGGCTGACCATTTTTGCCACAGGATTTCCAAAGGCTGGCTAACCTCCTTTGCGCTACGGTGTGACATTGATCATTTTCAGTCTGCTCAACTCCAGCTTTTTGAAGTTCTTCCTATCTGGAGTCAGAGACATGAAGGAGACTGTGGCAAACCTCCACTCCTCAGGTAAGCTCTTATCTCCCGCTGTGACCGGCGGCCGCCTCACTACGAAACTGATCCACACAGAGAAGATCGTAATCCTCATAGAGCGCTCAGCACTAACAGCCTATTAAACTATGTATTTCTTATGTTTCCCATCTGCATTCTTAACTTTTGGTCACGTTTTCCACATTATATGTTATTTTTCCCCCCCAATTAATTTGGGATCTGTGTTTAACTAAATTTTAGCATAGGGAATACTATTTATCAATAAAAATGTCCAAAACATTATTGATTTCTTAAGCTCAGAAAACTAAAATGGGCAAACCCCAGAGACAGTAGTAACACAGTGAACAGAGCTGACGGCTTTACATTTGGGGAGAAGAAACTCTTGGGAGAAGAAAGCTGGTGGAAGCAACAACTTTCACATATATACGTAGATGAAAAAATATCACTAAGAAATACTCTAATTTAATATTTGCTTTAAAAAAATCCCATGTGCCTAAGAGTTTCTGGACTTTCATTCCTTGTACAACATGAGAGCAAGCACAAACGATTGGATTACTTCTGTGTATTAAACAATAGCAAATGCACTGAAGGTCTGCAATTTATTAATAGGTAAGACAGTATAAGCAAAGGAAAACTTCCATAAAAAAATGCTTGCAGCTAAAATAATTACTGTAATAGAAACATTCAAGGTTATTCTTGATTAAAAAAAAAAGCATCTCTACTTTCTGAGACAAAACTATGCAAATTAAGTTTGTATACAGTGTGAAACAGCCCACTTCACATCACTTACATTGCAGTACATAGTGTCACACATTTAGAAAAGATTTTTTTTTAAATAAGGAACTGCAACAAAATAATAATGAAACCTTCAGAAAATAATTGAGATAGGACTGAATCTTCCCCCTTTAACAGTATTCAGTGACTAAGAAGAAAAACCCCTTAATTGGCAAGTATAGAAAAAACAAACATGAATCGCTGTCAGACTAGTTACTTGATCCCCCGTTGATATACAACTGATCTCTTCTTGGAGTATAATTCACATACTGCATAAAGTATAAAGACGCTCCTCTAGAAATAAAACCCTCTGCTTTTACCCTTAACTAGTAATAGCAAAAAACATATTTCATCACTCTACCATTACTACCACAGCTGGTTTTCTTTAAATGCTAGAACATATGGTGAAATTTTTTTTTTTGTTCAATTCCACTGGAATTCTGTTGAGATTAATCTATGGCTTGATCTACAACTGAAACACACTAGCTGTCAGTTAAGTCATCAAAAATATTTCAAATTATTCCATACAATGGCCACATTTTAATCTTTCTGTCTTGTACTAATGATAACTGCTGCTTTTTTCCTCCTCTCTTTCCCTGAACACACTGCTGCTCTAAGCTTTCATACGTTGAAATATTCCACTAAGATCCAAACCACTGCCAACACACTCCTACATAAGCATGCAAGAATGACTACTTAAAATGACTACCTCGCTTTTTGTTTTATTAAATAAAGACAGCATGCAAGAGAAATTAAATAATCACAGAGGTTAGCAAGGCAAAAAGATATTCTGACGTCCATGATATAGCATGTATTTATAAAGGATCATTTTAATTTTCTCTTCCACCACCAAGAAAATCTGTAACTGATAAAGACATTTATTCGGGTCCAACAAGATGCACGGACTTGTTAGCAGAGATGAAAAAGTGGCTGATCATGTCCTTCACTCACTCATCCCAGAGGCCGTTCAGCCAAGCATATGTCGGAAAAAATTGTCCATACTATCCTCTTAATACAATAATAAATAAGGCTGCCAGAGAGAGAAATACAAAGCTGTACCAAGAAAAGCATCGCTTTTAAGCCTTCCCCTACCTTTTCCCTGATATTTACAAACCGCAGGCAGTGCTGCCGGGGACTCTCACCAGGGTGGCTGCCGAGAGGTCTCATGTGGCGTTCCCAGTTTCCCACCACCTCCCTCTGCCTCGATTTTAACCATTCCCGAGAAAACCCACCCTGACATGCACAGAATGAATCCTGCTCAAGTTGGAAGCATGTGATAACTAGGCTTCAGGTTGAAACGGGAAGCCCCAGCACCCAATTAATCTCAGAGATTTAAACAAGCCCCATCTTACCGTTTTGCTGTTGCCCGGATCAGGTTAGATTCACCTGCAACTCTTTGGCATCTCTCTAGCAATGCTAGTGTTTGCAGTCAGGCTGGGCTCATTCAGCAACTGAATTCACAACATCTTTCTGCACTAGCAAGCTGAAATGGTACGGCTGTACTACAGCTAAGAAAGGGGGAAATCTAAAGCAGAAAACAAAGAAATCCCTCAAGACAGGGTAATCCCAGTGGAGTAAAATATAAAAGGTACAGATGAGCACCGAGGGTACAATATTTCTCTGTCCAAATTTCACCAGCAATACCATACTCTTTCTAAAAAGATTTTTTTTTTTTAAATATATGATGGACTTGCCTGTGGAGTTCCCAGAAAGGCAGAGTATCCAGGCTCTGCAGCAGCATTGCAGCCGAAGTAACCATGCATATGCTATCTAGGCAATTTACAGCAGTCTTTTTGAAAAGGTATTGATTTACAATGTAGCACTGCCTGAACTCAACACAGAAATGCAGCCAAAATAGCTACTGGTGATTTCATAGGAATTAGGGAAAAAAACTCAACATTCAATCAAGGGGATGCAACTAATCATCCCCAATTCAATTATGTCCCAGAACTGAAGGAAACCAGCAAGTGCTTGAGTGACAAATGATATTAAAGACGTAATCTAAGGGCATGTGGAAATAAGCACTATGAATGCTACTATCCACTTTTACAGAAACAATAAATATGAAAAAGCATTTTAAAATGTATTGAGCCAAAATACGAACTCTGAAGTTAATTCTAGCATGGTAAGGATGAAACATAGTATTTAATATATGAACATACAAAATACGCAAAGCTCTGAGTAAGCGACCGACGCCTACTCCATGCTGGGAAGCCACTGCTGAGCCCAAGCGAGCTTGGGTGTGGTAGGAGGGAAGAGAGGGCAGCAGGAGCAAACCCTCAAGGAGGGCTTCTCCAAAAGGGAGGCAGCAAACCTTCTCCATCTCCTACTCCTACAGCAGCCCCTGCTGGCCTGTGCTTCAGATGGCTCCTGGCTCCCCAGAAACCTCCCAGGGTTGGGGGAGTGCTGGACAGACTATGCTAGGACAGGGAACAGTAACATATACATAAGTGAAACCTTCAGGAGAGAAAGAACGCAGCTCAACTGAGATGACATCCTGAACACCCAGAAATATTTTTCATTTTTATGTAACAAGGAGGTGCAATGAACTAGCAGGCAAAACAGAGCCCTGGCTCATGCCCCAGGCAGCTCCAGTGAGCCACATCACAAGACCATTGGAAGCAGACTCCCCCGTAGAGTCCCACTTTGAAGAAAGCATGTCGTGCTTCAACTCCGCACGTTTGCTCAAGTCCCACCACAGTCACCAAGACTTAAACACATGCTTAAATACTTCTTGACTCAAGGCTCACAGCTGAATCTAGCATCAGTGGCCTCAGTGCCGATAAAACTTGAATGGCATGAGCAAATTCCGTAAGATGCTCCCAAAATTAAGTAGCACTTGTTAATTTTTCCCCTCATCTATTTTCCAACCTTAGTCACAGGGGCATATTCCAGAAGACTACTCAGTTTCTTAGCTTGGTTTTTAAGCAGATAGAAGGCTTCATTTCTCCCGAAAAAAAGATGACTTCCACTCTCTAGACCATAATTTTCTTCTCTGGCATCTCAAGCATGGGGGTCCAAAGAAAACATGAAAAAAAGCTTCCAGTTGAAATGATGAGAAAATACATTCAAAACATTTACATTTCTTGTCTGTATTCTGTCAACATCAAATTTGTCTGAGGATGAGGGAGAACAGGACAGAAGGATCCTCAGAAAAAAAGAAATAGCTAGTGAGTAAGCACCTGCCGAGACCAGTATGTGCCAAAAGACAGGCACCACGTTAAGGAAAAAGTGGTGGACCACCACAGGGAAAGGGAACACAGCAGGCAAGCCAGAGAAATGGGGAACTGCATTCCAGAAGCAAGCAAGGTGTTGGGCCAAGGCACGGAGACAGAAAGCAAGCCAAACAGCCAACAAAGTAATGGGATCTAACTCAAAGAAGCCAAACCCTCCCATATTTTAAAGTTAATTATTTTTACTGTATTTAAAAAAAAAAACAAAACTGCATTTATTGCATTAAAGCCCTTCTTGTTGTCTTTGACATCCCTCAAAAGATTCAATTCCAGTTGGGCTTTGGCTTTCCTAACTGCATCTCTGCATGCTTGGAAGATGTCTCTGTATTCCTTCCCAGTTACTTGTCCCCACTTCCACCTTCTGTATACTTCATTTTTACCTTTGTGTCTTGTTAGGAACTCCTTGTTCATCCATGCAGGCTTCCCAGCATTTCTGCTTGACTCCCTACTATTCTTATCCCCTCCTTCCCCCTGTGCTAGCCCCATCCCTTCCCCTACTCCCAACCCCATTTGCAGACTGCGGTTGAACACAACTTGGCTGGAACGCAAATACATGCTCTGCTGCTGCCCATGGTACCACAAACAGGATTGGGAATCCTGGCTGGCAGGCAAAGGCCGTCTAGAATTATGACTGGAATTGATGGACCACACAGAGCCCCCTGTACCATGGGACTGGTTTGTTTTCCAAGGGGGTGGGCGAGTAGCTGAACTAAAGAAATTTCAATACAATTTAAAAAAAAAAAAAAGTCAAATACCTATGGGTTTAGGTTTGACAACTCTGCGTGGAAACCAGCTGCAAGTACCAGCTTCACATTATCTGTACTCTGCCATGTCACTGCTTTCATCCCAGGGCAGACTCCAAAATATAAGGAGGCACCTTTGGAGCTTTTCAAGATAACAGATATACAGTCATCTGCAAATTACCATACTTAAAACAGAGAGATTACACAATGTCACAGCTCTGATGGTCAATTAACTAAACATGCAAACCATCATTTATTAATACGGCATAATGAAAAGAATGCCAGCAGTTACCTTGTGTTCTGTGTGGTCATACTATATACTGTTCAAATGGAACTTGTAAGTAATGTCCTGTTTCCATTAGTCTATATTAAGTCATCCAAGGGAGAGGAGGGGAGAGAGGAAGCAAGCGACAAAGGCGGTTAACTGTTCTCCCTTCTCCAAGAAATAACAACCACATGCAGTAATTTGTACAACTACCATATGTCCGTATGAGTCCATTTTCTCCTCACAGAAGAAAGTGCATGACTAAGGAGAGCCACTGCTCAACGCATGCCTTTCCTTTTTGATAACCACAGATTGAATATACAAGGAAAGAGTAAACATACTTCACACTTTCAAAAATTTACTCACGTGTGAAAAGTCATTTGGACTTCTAGCCAGCCACTTTATAAGCCACTGATAAGTCATAAAAATTGATTTAATTTGTTTAACAAGCTGTATTGAGAAACAGAGGACTGGATGGGACAACACCTGTCTAAGTCCAGTTCAGTTCCCTGCTATATCAGGAGCACAGGTAGTGTTTTCCTCAATCCCATCAGTGGCAGGGAAGAATACCAAAAGGAACAGGGAAACTCACCTGCTCAACATGTGGCTCAGAGGCTGGTGCCATTGGTGGAATTTTTGGGTTTTTGATCATGGGACGCTTACACGGCACCAGGCCTGCTGGCGACGGACAGAGTTCAGCTATCTCAAAGGGGAAAAAGGATTCTCGCTCATGAGTTGGCAGGGCTCATCAAGAGGGCTTTAAACTAGTTTCAAAGGGGGAAGGGGACATAACCAGGCTCACTAGAGAGGGGCCTAAGGGTGGCATGCCAATGTTGGGAGTGAAATCGATAGCCCAGCTCAAGTGCATCTGCACCAATGCACGCAGCATGGGCAACAAACAGGAGGAGCTGGAAGCCATTGTGCAGCAGGATAGCTATGGCTTAGTCGCCATCACAGAAACGTGGTGGGATGACTCTCACGACTGGAGTGCTGCCATGGATGGCTACAAGCTCTTCAGAAGGGATAGGCAAGGAAGGAGAGGCGGCGGGGTGGCTCTGTATGTTAGGAAGTGTTTCGATTGTGTAGAACCCGGCGATTATGACAATAAGGTCGAGTGCTTAGGGGTAAGGATGAGGGGGAAGGCCAACAAGGCAGATATTCTGCTCGGTGTCTGTTATAGACCACTCAACCAGGATGAAGAGGCAGATGAAGCATTCTATAAGCAGCTGGCAGGAGTCTCACAATCGCTAGCCCTTGTTCTCATGGGGGACTTCAACTTACCGGACGTCTGCTGGAAATACAACACAGAGGAAACAGTCTAGCAGGTTCCTGGAATGTGTGGAAGATAATTTCCTGACACAGCTGGTGAGTGAGCCTACCTGGGGAGGTGCCTCGCTTGACCTGCTGTTTACAAACAGAGAAGGACTGGTGGGAGATGTGGTGGCTGGAAGCCGTCTTGGCCTTAGTGACCATGATATGATAGAGTTCTTGATCCGGGGCGAAGTAAGGAGGGGGGTGAGCAAAACCTCTACCCTGAACTTCCGGAGGGCAGACTTTGGCCTGTTCAGGACGCTGGTTGAGAGAGTCCCTTGGCAGACAGTCCTGAAGGGCAAAGGGGTCCAGGAAGGCTGGGCATTCTTCAAGAAGGAAGTCTTAAAGGCGCAGGAGCAGGCTGTCCCCATGTGCCGTAAGACGACCCGGCGGGGAAGACGACCGGCCTGGCTGAACAGGGAGCTTTGGCTGGAACTCAGGAAAAAAAAGGAGAGTTTACCACTTTTGGAAGAAGGGGCAGGCAACTCAAGAAGAGTACAGGGATCTTGTCAAGTGATGCAGAGAGAAAATTAGAAAGGCAAAAGCCCAGCTAGAACACAATCTGGCCGCTGTTGTAAGAGATAATAAAAATGTTTTTACAAATACATTAACAATAAAAAGAGATCCAAGGAGAATCTCCCTCCTTTATTGGATACAGGGGGGAACATCGCCACCAAGGATGGGGAAAAGGCTGAGGTACTTAATGCCTTCTTTGCCTCAGTCTTTTATACTCAGACCAGTTATCCCCAGGGTATTCAGCTACCTGAGCAGAAAGACAGGGACGGAGAGCAGAATAAACCCCCCACAATCCAGGAGGAAGCAGTTAACAACCTGCTACGCCACCAGGACACTCACAAGTCTATGAGGCCAGATGGGATCCACCCGAGAGTACCGAGGGAGCTGGTGGAGGAGCTACCCAAGCCACTCTCCATCATTTATCTGCAGTCCTGGTTAACAGGGGAGGTCCCAGACGACTGGAGCCTTGCCAACATGACGCCCCTCTACAAGAAGGGCCAGAAGGAGGATCTGGGGAACTACAGGCCTGTCAGCCTGACCTCGGTACTGGGGAAAATTATGGAGTGGTTCATCTTGAGTGCGCTCAAGAGGCATGTGCAGGCCAACCAGGGGATCAGGCCCAGCCAGCATGGGTTCAGGAAAGGCAGGTCCCGCTTGACCAACCTGATCTCCTTCTACAACCAGGTGACCCACCTAGTGGATGAGGGAAAGGCTGTGGATGTTATCTACCTGGACTTTAGTAAAGCCTGTGACACTGTCTCCCACAGTATTCTCCTAGAGAAGCTAGTGGCTCATGGCTTAGGCGGGTGTACTCTTCACTGGGTAAAAAACTGGCTGGATGGCCAAGCCCAGAGAGTTGTGGTGAATGGAGTTAAATCCAGTTGGCGGCCGGTCACAAGCGGTGTTCCCCAGGGCTCTGTGTTGGGGCCAGTTCTGTTTAATATCTTTATCAATGATCTGGATGAGGGGATCGAGTGCACCCTCAGTAAGTTTGCAGATGACACCAAATTGGGCGGGAGTGTTGATCTGCTTGAGGGCAGGAAGGCTCTACAGAGGGACCTGGACAGGCTGGATCGATGGGCTGAGGTCAATTGTATGGGGTTTAACAAGGCCAAGTGCCGGGTCCTGCACTTGGGCCACAGCAACCCCATGCAACGGTACAGGCTTGGGGAAGAGTGGCTGGAAAGCTGCCTGGCAGAGAAGGACCTGGGAGTGTTGGTCGATAGCCGGCTGAACATGAGCCAGCAGTGTGCCCAGGTGGCCAAGAAGGCCAACAGCATCCTGGCTTGTATCAAAAATAGCATGGGCAGCAGGACTAGGGAAGTGATCGTCCCCCTGTACTCGGCACTGGTGAGGCTGCACCTTGAATATTGTGTTCAGTTTTGGGCCCCTCACTACAAGAGGGACATTGAGGTGCTGGAGCGTGTCCAGAGAAGGGCAAGGAAGCTGGTGAAGGGTCTGGAGCAGAAGTCTGATGAGGAGCGGCTGAGGGAGCTGGGGTTGTTTAGCCTGAAGAAGCAAAGGCTGAGGCTCTCTACAACTACCTGAAAGGAGGTTGTAGTGAGGTGGGGGTCGGTCTCTTCTCCCAGGTAACAAGCAATAGGATGAGAGGAAATGGCCTCAAGTTGCATCAGGAGAGGTTTAGATTGGGTATTAGGAAAAATTTCTTTACTGAAAGGGTGGTCAAGCATTGGAAGAGGCTGCCCAGAGAGGTGGTGGAGTCACCATCCCTGAAGGAGTTCAAAAGACGTGTAGATGTGGCACTTCAGGACATGGTTTAGTAGGCATGGAGGTGTTGGGTTGATGGTTGGACTAGATGATCTTAGAGGTCTTTTCCAACCTTAATTATTCTATGATTCTATCACAGCCGATCACAAAATACAACCCCTTCCCTAAACTGGTAAGTTTGGGTTCAGTCTGAAGTTAGAATACATAGAGTACACAAGACCTGACCTTAATAACACAACCCAGCAGTGACAAAAATGGTTGAATGCAAAGAAAATAACTTTTATCTTAAGATGGCAAGTGAAGCAGTGGATAATATTGCACAATTGAATGCATGACAAGTTACTGGAAGTACAACACGCTGTTAAGCTTGCTTCACCATACCAATATTTGAACTATACCATCTGCATTATCTGGTATGGTGGGACCTCACTTAAAAAGTCACTGTCTGAAATAAAATGCAACGTAAAACAGTGCCAATTATTTTTGCAACTTTTAAGACCAAAGAAGAGATTTTATGGTTTCAGGGACTGATGCCAAATATACTTTTCATTATAAAGAATTCTTAAAGTGCAAGTTCAAAGGAGACAACATGAAGAACACTGTGTAATGATTTTACACATCTAAAAAATACTTCAAATCAGTCCAGATACAATTTCAACTCAGTGAAAGCATTCTTTGCATATAAAAGGTTAATCCAATGACTTCGGACAATTATATTCCTTCTGTGCGATAGGAAAACCTAACTCCAACATTCCTAGGAAACCCACATTTTCCTGTGAACACTAATACAGTTCCACTGAGATTGTCTTATTTCTTATTGATATTTCTGTGTTTCTTGCTATGTGGGCAAAGACCTCATACAAATAAAAATAATCCAGACTAAAACACATTGGTGCAATGTACCTATGACATGAACTTGAATTTGGTCTTTGTGCTTGAATTAGGGTTTCCTCTTAGGGAAGCTGAATACTATTTTTCAAGCTCACTTTTTTCTTCCTTTTTTTTTTTAAGCTCTTAGTTAAAGGTATTGTATAAGGCCTGTCCTAAAGAATTCTGTTAGCCTCTAATTATTAGCCAAAAGTACTTAAAGAGAGGAAATGGAAAGGCCCGAGGCAGTCAGAACTGCAGTGTGATCAGCAGTTGATATATACAGATACCAGATGCAGAGCTTAGTCAAAGTATGGAATTTCATAATTATTCTACTTTGAAGAAGAGAGCAGATCTGTAGGCTTTTCCACTGGAGGTGGGCATTGTTAGACACAAAAGAGGGCTCTGATATACCTTACCCTGCAATAATAAAGCATGCTTTGCTATATAAAAATAACTAAATAGTCTTCTCCCAGCCATATCTTGCTCATACTTGCAAAAACAAACCCAACTATTACACACAGACAGAATTCTATCTCAGCTAGTACTGCGGTCATGCCTTTACCATATATTAAAATTATGCTGCAAAAAAATGCCTATCTGGAAAGAGTATAAGGCCTATACCAATTGTCAGGTAAAATAATCTGCATTTTGTTTGCCTAAATTCCTCATTCCCAACTGAAAGACAGTAAGTGATAGCAGAGTCACTCATCTTCAGCATCATAGTTACATGTGTTGTCAATAGTAGCAACGTTTCACTACAAAAATGTAGGTATCTTCGCAATACATGAATAAAATTATAGACAAAAAATGCACCATAGTTCCTAAGACTTATGATGAACCTGTACATACACATAACCTCATGTTCAGGTGCTAAGTCTTAATGTTACTAATATATTGCATACAAAGCACCACAACCTAGACTACTCAGGGGAAAAAAAAAAAAGACATTTAAATCAACATCTCAATCAACCATTTTTCAAAAACACCACAAAGAACTCAAGCAGTATAAATTCAAGTGTATGCACTCTGTCTGGAAGATGATAACAATCAGTAAAATGGCTTAGTGGAGTAGCTTTAATTAAATTATCTACTATGACATACAATTCCTAAAACCACATAGCTGACAATTCTTATATTTGCAATACAAACAAGAACCCAAAAAACCCCTAGCTACTCAGGAAAGGATAGTAGTATTTCTATGACACAAATTTTAATGATGAATACTAGAGACACAGTTTACAAAGTTTTTCTTTAGGGAGAGTTATAAAGAATTAACAATAGCTTTTTAATATCCACCAATATAATCCCCAGGGAAGAATCCCTGAAAATGTTTCATTTTTGAGTTACACATATTGCTACAGCTGATCTCACACAGGGACGAAACTCAATGATATCCCATTTCAGTCTTCCATAGCATTATAGCTAGGAGAAGAAAGCTTTCTATAAATGAATTAAAACTTAACACAAAAAGATGTGTTCACCTTCATCTCCTTCTCAAGTTTAAATATGTCATGCACTGAAATTCTTATTTGAAAGCACTGGATTTTAGCTTCCCTTGGTTTTCACTTTGAGATACTCACATGAAAGGCTTTGTTGGTTTGGTGGTTTTTTATTTCACCTGACGTCTTTCTACATTGCAATGGAAAAAAATCTCAGGTTTTCTAACTAAAAAAAGATTTATGCACAAAATGTAGGCTATTGTGGTAAAAAAAAAATGTGAAGCCAAATCAACCTCCACATTCCTATGATGTGGATAAGAAGCTAGAATAAGTTGCATGTTTACAGTATCCACTTTGACAAATCCGTATCTATTCTACTCTTCTTCACTAAGCATTGTTCCTTTGAGCCGCAATTTCAGTCTTTAAGGCTTTTGCCATCTGCTGTGTTTGCCACACAATGCAAATCGTGAACTCATGTTATGAGAACAGTAAAGCAACGACCTTCAGATGGGAATAAGCGTTGACAACTCTTGCACTGGAATTGAACTACCAACACACAAGTGAAAGACTTCAGCTCACAGGCACTGTTCAGCTGCCTCTATTCCTCCCTTACAGGCTTTATTAATAAGGATAATCAAAATTTCTGGTGAAAAATCCACTGAGGATCACAGCAAAAGATCATGTGATCTATGAATTCAAGTTCCACAGGCCAAGACCCTCTTTGTCCTCTGTGGAAAGGGTAGAAGCTATATTGAAATAATCATCCTAGCACTTGATAGCTTTAAGCCAATCTAGACTATGAAATGATGAAACTCTGAAGGCACCCCAAAAGTGAGAGGATATGGCCAACTACCTTAGGCCTCATATAGATTATTTTCAGAAGATTAATCAGAACTCTTGAGAGCTTCCTCTGTGGCCTCTACAGTACACGTAGAAACTGCTTTTACAGGATGTCAGACAGCTTGAGAAGGTGTTCTTGGATTGACTTGAAGCCCAAAATTTAATCTACTTTAAAATTTAATTTATCCTGTATTTTCTCAATGAAAGACAATGATGACTGTCGAGGTGCATATAACTGCTCCATTAAGTAAGGATGACACTTTTGGCATTGAAGGAGGTTGATGTAGTATCTGCTGCAGAAGAGCAAAGACTGTGCTTTAAAAAAGCTAATGAAGTACTGACCTAGAAACCAAGTGAGAAGTTAGAGATGATCTTTCACTGGCATTCACAGTAAGAGGGAACTGAGGGAGTGTCACAATTATTCTTGTCTTCATTCTCTCACGTGGGACCTTGAAGTACCCCAAATTAGTGAACTCAAGAGGTTTACATAACTGTGCGTTAAATGAGGTTTAACTGTATACGTCTCCAGTCGAATCCTGGCAAAACAATTTCCCTAAGTTCTGGCCTTCCTGAAATTTGGTATCCAAATATCAAACCTGAAGCGGGGGAGGGAATCTCACAAGACATCTTCTCCAGGCAGTTGCTATAAGGAACCATCTGATTGGTTCTGTTTTCAGAGATAACTGCAACTGTTAATAAAAGAACCTCACAACAATGACATTTAATCCTAAATATGGTGTTTTGTGGCATCATATAATTTCAGCAATTATTCCAGGCTCCTCACAAGCTTATTTCCTTTTAACTGGTCAACAACCTGTTTATATTTTTACTCTTCACAATGTTCGCCTTGGAGTTGTGACAAGTGGCAGAAGAACCACCAGCCCAGGAACCGTGGCATGCTCTGTGGGAAGTACCACTGACAGGTATCTAAGGTTCTGCTCTTTGTCACAGGAAGTTACTGAGAAATACAAGATGCTATAAAAGCATGTTTATTACAGTAATCTATAGAAAGTGAACCCACAAACTCATCATGTGGCTTCATATAAACTCATATCTTTGCCCTCCAGGTGGTAGACAGTTACACAACACTGTGCAGTTAGAAACCATTCTGTCTCTTGAAAACCAAACCAAAAAAAACCCCTCTGATTATTTCTCAGTAAGCAGGAACTACAAAGCCACTAAAGAAATGTTATGCAATTATTCCCTCTTCACCAGCATAAAGTCAGCTTACAGTCTTACAGGTTACTATCTCATCCTCCCTCAATTCCCTGTTTTACATTCTAACAGGTCTTAATCTATTACCTTCAAGTCAGTGGAAGCTATATTGCACTTCTAACTTATCATTCTTGTCTTCTCCCTCTGTGTCATCTTCTGTGCTATTTTTGTTATATGATGGCTAATATTTGATATTATATTTACACAAACAGTATTTCTGCAATAACACGATGGCAGCTTTGGTTTTGTTCTCCTTTCTTTTCCTATTGTTTTCTGATGGTTTACTTGGTTTTTAGACTACTGCTGAACACTGAGTCACTATCTTCAAGCTATTATCCAATGACCCTGTAATTCTTATCCGGAATAACGTAATTTGTTTAGACTCACCAATACACATGCATAGCTGCAGTTAAGTTCTTCATATGCATCAGTTTGTACATATCAGCATGAAATGCCATTATCATTTTACCATCCAAATAGTCTATACTGCAAAATCCTTGGGCAACTTTTGGTAGTTCACCTACCAATAGCTTTTTTAAATGTGCCAATTCTCCATCCCTCTTCCATGTCTTTGTCTTCTGCCTGGAGGGTTAGTTGCCATTCCCCTGTAAGTCTCAAAATTGGATATTTTATCTGTTCTGTATGGTATACATGACAGATGTGACAAATGTATAAGCATCATACAAACAACAATGATTGGCAAATCTGATGATAGCAAAACAGTAAGTTCAATGGTGCTGTGCTATGAGATTAAAGAAGTTGCTAACAAAAAATTAAATAGAAACACTTGAGTAATACCTGATTTAGGAATATTGTTGGTTCTCATGATCAAATATGAGAAGCAGCTCTGAGAAACATCTCCCCTCCTTCCAGCTATATTTGTCTAGAAGGCTACACTACCTAATGGACAAGAGTTTCACTGCAGTCCTCCATAGCTTCGTTCTTTACTATTTAAATTGGCACAGAATGATGTACATCAAAAAGGCACGTCAAACCTCTACCTGATGCAATGCCGAGTCAAGTGCTCACAGGAAACAAACAGTAGAACTCCAGGTATTGCACTAATATTCATCTGTCCTTTGGTTAAATACAAAGCGTTGGTTTTGACCTATAAAGCCTTTTACCATTTGGGTCACTAGCTCCTTGCAGACTGCTTTTCTTTCCTGTTTTATCTCAGTAATTCAGACGAGAGGGTTGTATTCACCTGGGCATTCTCACGGAAGGGCACTTCAGTCCAGAAGCTGATAAAGCTTTAATGCATGTTGAGCAGCTTATCTATTTTCCCAGGACATCTTAGGTGAGAAATAGAAAGCATCTCAGGAGGAGTGAGCTGCTGAAGACAGAAAACTTCAGAAAGGACAAGAGAAAAAGGCCTCTTCCTTGTACTACAAAAGCTACCTCTACAAAATACAGTTAGTGGTAGGACAGCTACGGCAGCTTACATGTCCACAGAGCACCCATTCTCACATAAAATTCCACCTAAACATTTTTTCCTCCTCAGACTACCTCTTCCAGCATCTCTGGAGCTGGACACAATTAGAGTATGTTCTTAAATAGACTCCCTGGAGATATTCTGCCCTACCATCTTCTTGTGAAGTAGAACAACATGGATTTTCATGTGATGGAGCACACAGTGGCTACAGAGGGCTGGAGCAGATTTATACATCAACAGATTTGTTCTATTCAGTTCAAGAGCAAATATGTGGCCTATCAGGAAAACCCAAGAAGCCTCAAAGGTTTCAATAATTAAAAAAGGAGCAAAATACTCATGGGGGGACGTGGGGGAGGAGGAGAATTTCCATTACCTTGTTTCAGATATCCAGTAATTTCCTGAATTTCAACAAGAAATTTTAAAGGAAACACACTGTTTCAGTCTAACAAAGTCAAATGGAAGTGAAACTTCTCTTGGTTAAATGACACGGAAAAAATACATTGATTAATCTATCTAGCTTATATATCTCTCTCTTGTATCAAGTTGAAGACTCCCTACCACATGAGGAAAGAGAAAGAAATTAAGGCCTATGACAAAAAGGGTGAACGATTCCATAGAACTGACATGTTGAAGGTTGACAATGGATATCTTCTTCCACTTAAATCACCGCTACAGGATTTACAGCACTGTTTCAAGTGCTTCAAGCCAGAAAGTCTACAAAATACTGAACATTTAGAGTTTTGCATGAGAGGTCACTGTAGTATTGGGGGTGGGGAGGTGGGGGGTTGTTTGCTTCCAAACACCAAGGAAAAAAAACCACTTGTACAAGTTAGTCATCATATATCAAGAAGTCATCATATATCAACTTACCATTGATAAATACAATGGTATGTATGATATATACAAACATTGCTTTAATACTTCACTATTTTTGTTTTGGCCATTCCAGAAGGTATCTAAAGTCTGCACATACCAAACTATTTTGCAGGAGAAGAATGATGCAGCCATGCATCTCTCCTGAAGTATGGTTGCCTTGGTGCTCAGACACTTACTTCCTTCTTGAGAACTCACACAAACCCACTTGCAAAATCTTCTGTGGGAAAAAGCAAACATGGTACTATATTTAATTTCTGACTGATTTAGCAGAAGATTACTATGAAAAGAATTCTTACTGTACCATAAAACAAAGCCAAAACCCCTTAAATCAGTCATCCTCATAATCTAAGAGGTCCCATGACTATCTACATGCAGTTAAAATGATAATAAGATATTGTTTCAGATATTTTCTTAAGAGAAATCTTACATTCTTTTCTAGAAAGGAACAATAAACTCTCAAAAAATGAGGCAGCACAAGCTATATGGTTCATGGACAAAATTATGCAGCAGTGAACACAATTTGTTCACATTCTGGATGTTACGAGACTTCTTATGAATTAGAATCACTGATACTTGATCGTTCTGTTGCTCTTCCAATTAGTAAGATACCTTCTTAATTAAAACTTAAAAATAAAATTAATATTACCCTAGCAGCCTAATCATTAAAATAGGACTCCACTCTACTAGATTCTTTCTTGACAAAGAAGTGAGATGAGCGTCCATGGCCAAGTGAAAGAGGGAGGAAACCACACCTGTCCTTGCCTTCTGTTTCAGTGGGGGGATTCAGAAGCGGAACAGTTGAGAGGAGAACCGATTAAGAAAACTGTAGTGATACTAACTATTAAAAAGAAAAAGCCAAGAAGGAAACTTGCAGCAAGACATGCACTTGTCATTTTAGTTATGTGCTCTCAGCCATAATATATCTTTTCTTTCTGGAAAATTCAGTTTTAGTTTGCAGTCTGAACAATGTAATTGCTGTAACTTTACATAATTGTTTCTCTCATGCTATCTAGTGTCTGATATTCAAATAAAGCATTCCATCTTCAGCCAGGTTGTGCCTGCCTCACATAATGACAATGAGTAACAATATGCCTCCCATGTAACATTAGGCAATCTTTACTCAGCTTTTAAGGTGTTACCCAAAGGAAAAACAACCCAGCCTACAAATAAATGTACATGACCAGCGATAAGACACAAGGAAATGGTATGAAGCTGCGTCAGGGGAAGCTCAGACTGGACATTAGGAAAAGGTTCTTCACTGAGAGGGTGGTCGGTCACTGGAACAGGCTCCCCAGGGAAGTGGTCACGGCACCAAGCCTGTCAGAGTTCCAGGAGCGTCTGGACAATGCTCTTAGTCATATGGTTTAGTTTTAGGTAGTCCTGCGAGGAGCAGGGAGTTGGACTCGATGATCCTTATGGGTCCCTTCCAACTTGAGATATCCTATGATTCTATGTGTAGGTCCCCATTTTATCGGATAAAACTCTCTGTTTACAAAACCTTTTACAGGATCAGGAGCAAAACAAAAGTTTTACCATAAAAACCAATACTGCATTTAATTAAGAATGGTAAGTGGAAAAAGAGGTCTAGAACAGGAGAAGCATCAAAACATATAAATTATGTTTCCCCTAGAGCGTTCCAAGGACAAACTGCAACTTAAAGTTTCACTGAGGAAAGGTTTGAAGGCCTCAGAAATGTAAATGCAGAACAACTCTTTTGAGGTATGATTCCCAGCAGAATTGGATGCCTTTGAGAGAACATATATACATGAGGTACTCCAGCATAACATTATGGCTGCTGCCTGACACAATTTTGACAAAAATGACTGACAAAAATCCTGCAATGCTTTTAGAGCTTATAATATTGAGGGCTCGTATGTCTAATAGGATATCTGTCTGTCCTCAGGAAAGGTTATGGAAATAATTTAAAATGTAAAAAGGCTGAGTACTAACAGATACGATTACTTAGGCAATAAAAATTCAGACAAGAAGAATTCCATTTAAGATTCCACTGAAGCCACAGCGATATAAAAAAACAAGCATAAGATCATTTGAAAATGTCTTATGGCTGCTTTTGAATTTCATATGCCAACCACAGATTTGACACTTCCCAAATAAATAGTTTCTATTTGAAATGTTACAATAAAAATATACACCTCATACTCTACGCTTTTATCTGAGGTGTTTATATTCCTGGGGAGTCTCATTAACCTCAGTGCAACCAGTACGTTGAGAGATAAACACACAAAGGGCTGGTTGTTCTTTAACTGCCCATGACAGCACAAACTACCAATTACAATACATGCACAGATGGCTAATTGGTTTTATCACAGTTTTCACAGCCCTGGGAAGGGGGACACCACCTTTCTCAATTTCTCTGAAGGCCAGTACCAGCAGCACAAGAAGAATTCATGTGTCAAGCCCCCTTGGGTCCTGTTGCCCTACTTGCTCAAAAAGAAGAGAAAAAGTAAAAAGTTTTATAGTAGTTTACAGGACACACTCAACATCCCCAATGCGATTTCAAGTAGGTCTTCAGTATATACATTGATTTCATTTCTTAATTACTTCTGAAATGCTAAGAAGATTGTCACATAAATGCCGAATTCTAAACGTTTCAGAACAAGAACAAAGGTTATGAGACTTGCAATTAAGTTGTCAGGACTGGCAACACTAAAACCCCACTATAAAAAATGAGTAAAATAAGTGCAAGGAAACAGTCTTCGCAGCCAAAGCTAAATTTTAACAGGACATTTTGGTTCAAATTCATTGTATATAATACCACTCCTTCCTCTAAAATACCTGATGATACAGATCTCTCTTGTACAGATTCATCTGTAGCTATATTGTTAACGGGAAGACTAGATCACAGACTTCCCATTAAAATTAAGTTTAAACAGTGACAACAGTAATAGCTTCCATCCCAAAACTGATCAGCTGTGTGTAGGGCATGCGTACCAGTGAGTTTCCCACCTATTTGCTGAAACAGGACAGGGAGACTGAGGACTCCACAGGAAGACTTGAATTCCCAAAAGGACCCTGTGCTCCAAGTATTAGAGATGATCTTTCCCCACACTCCTAAACTCTTGCCCATACCCCCTAAAACGGCTTCTGATACCACCTTTGCTCCTAGCCCTCCACACCCACTCTTATGCTCTTACCCTCCGTATATGCCCATACACACCAATGTCCTTTTCCAATGCCTTCTCAAACCCTCCAAATTTGTCATTAGGCTCCTTTTTCTGCATATATTAGAAGCACTGAATATACTCAGGGAAAAAATAGCATCCTTGCTCTCACGTTCTCCAGGTGCCTCAGATCATCACCTGAAACCTGAGGGGATATGTCACAGCAGCACTCTGTCCCTTTTCAGATGAAGTCCCTTTTCATGCTTCAGCGTATGCGCAGGCAAGCTATCACAGATCCTATAAGGCGTTGCAGTATACTTCTACAACATGAAGTCCTAGAAGGTTTCAGCTATGCTTTAACAAATCTCTAATATGCAGTCATTAAGGGTTTTCTCAGGGTACCAAGTTTGGGAAAACTTGGATAAAATGACGAAAGCAGAGGAAAAATCCTTTTTGGAATGAAGACTGCCCCTTGCCGAACTTTAAGTGAGGCAATTTCTTGAGGTAATAAGGATGTGTAATTTCTACAATTACTGATCATTCTTACACCTGCTGAACTTTCCTGAAAACTGGCATCCACAAAGCGATGCAGCAAACAGCCTGACTCCACAGACCGCACGTGCTATCAGGAGAGGAGAAGCCCAGCTCTTCCTGCCTCGCCATGGAGTCACAGTGACTCTGGGCTGCACTCGTACTCCTTCATGAACGTGGAGAGAGAGCAAGCAGAATAATTCGCATTTTTATTCAGAATAAAGGATGGCCTCCATCTCCTCCCTCAAAGTCCACACTCGTTTCTAGGCTGGTGTATTTCTGCTTCAAACAAGCACTGACTCGCACAATGATTTTTTGATAGGCCTACTTACTGACCGTGTATTTTAAAAAAACAGCTAGCAATTGGCAGTCAAGCAATTCAAATCTATCTCTGAAAAGTATAGCTTAATAATGTTGGCTCACTGAGGACTGTTTAATATGATGATTACCAGCAAAGGCTGCCAGTAGTATTTAGAGAGACCTGAAATAAATTCTTGTCCCGTACCTGAATAGTTAGACTATCATTACCCTATCCTTATTCTTCCCTGCTCGTAGCAGGTGCCTATCATAAAACAAACGAAATGGCCTTTGCAGCCACCTAATTCCAAGGATTATGCCAGGCCTGAGCACTGCCATTTCCCAAGCCATTTCAATGCAAATGAAGAAGTTACAGAGGCTCTTTCACAAGACTTGGAGTACAAGAGGTTACTAGGTGAGAGCATGTACCAGTCTTTGTGCAACTCTGGGAAAGACAATACAGGTTTCAAAGTTGGTGCATTTTTTGATATGATCTCAAATTTCAAGGGGTTTTGGATTTGCTTGCGCTAAATTAATACTTCAGTCTTTTCTTACTCTGCCAACTGTATTCCCCTAAAGCTCAACTTTTGAGAAGGCAGGGGACAAAATATCATTGAATATTAAACTGCATAATATGCTTCCATCACATCAACTGCAGCAAACAACATACATCAAGTGCATCCCTGGGGTCACTTTCCAGAAATATTAATTTACATTTTTTAATTGCTGCTTTTCATTTCAAACTCAGGTAATATAAACAACATTAAGCCTGCCCTTATCAAACAGCTGTTCTTTAACCAAAATCTCAAGTCAAAGTAATAAAAATGAATACCAATTAAAGGCATGAACCCATTTCCATATGATGCACTGTGAAACCTGTATATTAGTACTAGAACAAAAAACTTAGCAGAAGGTTTTTAAAAATACATCCAAGAAAAGAAAGCCACAAGATAAAACCCCCCACTTTATTATGCAAGCATAAAGTTAATAAAGGCCAATGCATGAATGAAAAAGATACACTTAACAGAACCATTAATACACATACACAGTGGAAAAAAAAAAAACCACACACGAAAATATAAATCCGAAGCACACAAGCATTCCTTGAATCACATGTTACATACAACTGGCATACTTTAATGCATGTAAATCCAAACCAAGATGTTATCATAAGCTTGGCATCAGTTCAACTAACATATTAATAAGAAAATATTATGACTACACCCCTTGTTCTTAAAGTAAACAATTAAAACAGATTCCTCTTATTTCTGTTGTCATAGAAGATAGGGAAATGGTAGGATGGTACACTGCTAATTTGCACTGCAAAATGTGGTTTTACCATAATAAAATATCTTAATAGCAGAACTAAGTTAGCTATTTCCTAGTAGAGATTTTCCTTAGACTGCCGCATGAAGGCCCGTACACTTAAAACATCAGAAATAAAGTGCTCTTCCACAAGAAGGTGCCAAACTTCAGTCTTAGCAGAGGTTCATTTCATTGTTTTTGACCAAAAGGCTAAAAAAACTATACCAATCCAAAACCCACATTAGACAGACTAAAACTGCTTTGTGTTACAAGGGCAAAGGGAAGCAATACTGAATAACTTTGTCTGACTTAATCTTTGTATTTCCAAGGCCACCCTCCCTCCCTAGTACTGTAACATCTGAATATCTTCAAGATGTATTAAGAAATGTATCTTCAATACGCACTGAGAAAGATAATAATTTCCTTCTCCCTCAGATGGAAAATTAAGGCTCAGATGTTTAATAACTTGCCAAAAGCATCACGGCACTTTCTCCGCCAGAAGAAATGGTATTTGAATACAGCTTGGTTCTGAGGTTAGAAGTACTGAGAAATCTGATTTATTCATTTAGTCCTGGCCTTTTATACAAATTTTAATCTGCTATCAGGTTGGCAAACTCCAATGAAAGCACTTCCTTCAATGTCGCTTTAATGTCTTCCACTCAACAGAACAACCTTAGGGTTTTAAAGTTTGCTATTAAACTATTACCTTGGCTTAACATTAGCATCAACAATTAGTATTAAAGACATGAAATAAAATTAGATTTAAGGCATTATGCACAATACCATAAACACGCCGTCTTTACTCCCTCTGTTCACCTCTTCCTTCCAAAAACATCATTTCTTTCACTCACTGTAATCTATTAAGATATGCCTCTATCATAACATTCCCTTTAAAAAAGAAATTATGTTTCTTAGTAAGTGCTGAACTGCAACTGATTGCAAAGCAGCCATGGCTACAGAACACTTTGCAATACTTTAAAAGCCCTAGAATTCACTCCATGCCACAACCACAGCACACACTTCAGAGAAAATGTGCTGTAATTCACTCAGCTTAATGTGAAAAGTAATCACATTATGGAAATGCTCGGTCATTGCACATTTTGCACTGACAGTGTGTTACCTAAATACTTCTGAAGCAGTTTTAGGGTTGGCAGTGCTAAAGTATGGTCTACTTTGCTTAGACATTACAAACCTACACCAAACAATCATTCAAATTTAAATCAGTCAACCTTAATTTCTAGCCTCTATCATATTTTGTGTTAAACATACTACAAAAAAATGGTTTTTTCTATCTGCTCTCAGAGGAACTAACACTCCCCTTTCTCCCAAAATTTTCACTAGAACATCAACATTGCTTGGATTTAAGTCACCAAAAATTTAGCTTAGCCTTGATGAGTAGCAACAGCAAATAAAAGGCCCCAAACAATGCATTGACAAATATGGATATAAGTAATATCTTCATGGTTAGTGACGACAGTCAGAAAGCAGCAGAAATATATTGCATTTAGCTCCCAAGAATTAGCATTAGTGGATCAGCATTAATACAGGCAATAGATTTGCAAAGTGTAATGAGGTTTCAGAAGACAAATAGGAAAGTCATTGCACATGACTCCAGGCTTTGTTTCACCTCCCTCACAACTGTAAAAGTCATGACTTTACTTATCAGTACATTTTATATAACCTGCACAGTAGACTCAGTTCTTAGGGGGTTTTTTCGTCTTTTTTTTTGGTTTTGTTTTTAAATTGCTTCGATTCATGTAGGGTTTCTTGTTTTTGCACAAACAGAAACATAGATCAGACACAGTTACATAAGAAACAGAAAAGGTCGTCACAGGACAAACATTTTGCAATAAGTACATGACTGTTGAGAAATGGCAGCATTGAATTAATATAATTAAAACTGTTTTCTTTACTATGCGCTACAAAAAGAGAATTACCCCCCAAATGAAAATCTGGTGACCTGTTCTCAGATACATCAGCTGTTGGCACCTTAGATGAGCTGTGGGTCCTCAACTACACCTTTAGTTACAGCACATTGTTAGATTTAAGATTTAACCCCACGATCTCTATGTCTGGATCTTTTATGGGCCACTAATGATGGCAATTTTTTGCCTTCAAGAATAAAAGCCACTGACAGATATAGAATTTTGTCCTACTTACTATTTCCGTTGAAAATAAGCTTTGATCATCCATTTTAATCAAGTTGAAAAACTTATTTTAGAACTTGTTATAAGTTTGTATGCAATTATTTTCCTTAAATGGTTACACATTATCAGTTGGTAATCATTAAATGATCTGTTTTTTACTAACTAGAATTGTTATATTAAATTTGCAATTACTTCCAGGCAAGAAATACACGACAATGAGCTTCAGAAATTACATATGTATTCAAATTCTAATTTACATTTTAGTATTAGGAAAGATCTAATTGAGATCTAGTAAATAGAAAATAAAAATTATTTCCATATAATTTGTTTTAAGCAGCATTTAAAAGGAAACTGGAACTAAAACACATTAACACCATGATTTAAAATTTTTGAGTAAATAAAACCATTTTAACCAGTAGACAAGAAAAAACACAAAAATAAGTTTTATCTTTTAACAAGTACATTATTGTCTGCAGTTACTATAAATCAGGAAGGTTTCTCATTGCTTTTTTTTTGTGATTGGAGAACTGGTATGTGTCACCGCTTCAGGCTCATTTTTGCAGATATGCTGAAGATGAGAACAAAGTATCCTGATTTTCAGCTTCCAACTAGCTTGCAGTCTCTGAATAAACTAGTTATTGAATTAAGAAAACATTTGTTGAAAATTTTATTTCTGCACAAATAACTATTACTGTCAAAAGCTGATTCGGCATTCAAGAGGTTAGCAGTTTGACTTGAAACTTCAGCAGAAAGGTATTTCTTCCTCCCCGCCCAGTTAAACTTTGCAATTTTTTTTCCAGTTAAAACTATTTTAAACCATAGTGCTCTAAAGGTCTAAAATAACATTATAAAAAAGTAAAATTTACAATTTTTTTTGCTGCCTTGTCTTTAAAATGCTTTTCCACCACCCTATCTATTTGCATAATGCTTGTTAGTTTAGTTGTGTAAGAACATACAGAAAGTACTTTTCGATGGCATGTTTCGATGACATTCCCACCTCCCTCCACCAAACATACAGAGAAAATCTGCTTCCGCTCCACTGATTTCACTGCAGTCCTAAATAAGCTACATTCTTCATGAGTCTATTTGTCATATCAGAGCTTACGGAGAAAACATTAGCTCCATTTTTCATAATCAGTTAATAATGGAGGTATAGAAATACTTCCTCTAATCATTTCAGCTAGACAAGTATTTATATTCCTATCTGACTCCGAAGCCCCTCTGTCACTGCTCAGCGCTGCCAACTGCTCTCCGGCAGCACTCCAGCTGCTTCCCCGTCGCACAGCTGGCGCAGTCGAAACCCTCTGCTTTCATTTTACCCACTCAAATGGCTGGCATCCCAGTGGTTTAAGCTGTTCCTGTGTGCAGAGCAGATACCAATTTTACAAAGACCTGACACTCACTCACCTTCCAAATCACTGATTCAAGTAGCTAATCTAGTCTCTTGCTCAGAAACACATTATCGAGACCCCACATTTGATGCAGCGTGCCATAGGGAAACCATAACAAACTGGGAACAGTTGTTTACTGAAATGGACCAACATGTGACAAGAGTGGTCTGTGTCACTGTAACACAGAGTCAAACACACGCGGAGAGGGACGGCAGTAAAACTAGCAAAAAAAGCAGCATAGATTAAAAAGGGTTGAAGCAATTTTAGCAGATGTTTACTGAGGGAAAGCTCAAGGGACGCAAGCAGAGAAGGTAAAAATGCCAAAAATAAAAAAAATTAAAAAAAAAATAAAAAAGGAAGGCAACACTTCTGGCAAGGAGAACAGAGATAGACAGATGCAATCAGGTTCTGGAAACCTCTGAAGCTAAGACTTTGGGGGTTAAAGTAAAGCAGGGATAAAAAGGCTTTATCCTAAACCAAACCCAACACCAATTTCCTTGTTCCATTTGGAGAAAGGTGCTGCAGTATTGTATCAGAGAAACTGAAGCTCAGTACCATATGTATGAACCCTCTTTATCTGCAAGACTTAAGACCTCAAAATGGCCTAACTCACCTACAGGTGACATTAACAGCCATTAGACAAAAGCCAGCCTGGCTTTAAGGCCTGCAGACTGGTAGAAAAAACTGTCATCGGGCACAGAAAACCACCCTGTAAGGAAATTTCACCTTTAGGTTAGAAATTGTGGACACCTGGTTTTCCATGATTTTTCTGGGAAAACCCAGGAACATTGAACTTCTTTCCTTCATGTATATATTTAAATATCATTCTTGAATGAACTATTTGCTATACTATGTTCTGTAGCTTTTGAGAATTTGATTTAAGTGGATTCAGCAAGCACAAGGGCTTTGCTGTGGATGCCATAAATGTTTTAACCCCAGGAACTGCATGAAAACAACCCAGTAAGTGACTGTGGCCACAAAATACAAGCAGCAAAGAAACTTCTCATATAAAAGGCCTGGAGATTTTCCACATTCATACATCAAAATTAACACATTAAACCATTCCCTAGTCGCTAAGAAAAAGCTGAGTATGACACACCACAAACCCTTAAACAAAAGGCACTCTGAAGACTTTAATAGTTTCTATCACATAACTGAGAACCGAAGAAGAAAAGTATGCTTTTTAGTGACACATAGCCTTTAAAGAAATTAGCCTTTTGCTAAATAAATGTTAGCAAATAAAATACTGCCTGCAAGGCAAAATATTTGACTGATTAGGATTAATTCAATTTAAAATTTTTTTACGCAATAGAAAAAAAGATACTTTCCTTCAAAATGTCTCCAATTTTCTTCACAGACCTTTCTTGAAATAGTTTTTGTAGGATACAGCATTGTGAAACAATGGTTCATTTTTGCATCAACCACACTGCGGGCAGTATTTTAAGAAGACTGTCCAATAAAAAGCTTAGTTAATGACCTAATTTCCAATTGCCCTTCTATAATATATCATTTATCCCAGTGCAAACCAGTATCATCGAATACTCTATAATAATTTACTTATTCTCTAAGTAGGCACAGGAAAACAAGTATTAATCCAATGTATTACTAGCTGAATGTCTGTATATAAGGCCCTACTACACATTTACAGCACACTACCCACCACTATGGGTGTCAGTGTTTATATCTGTATTGCACATTAATCACATCATTTCTTTGGTTGCAATACAATACTAGTTGGCAGATGTAAGGACACAGTATGCATGCACACCACAAAATAGGCTACATAAAAATAAGGCTACATATTTAATAGATTTCGTATTTTTCTTTTATTCCACACGTACACAACTGTTAGCGGTACATATCAGAGGCACAAAAAGGTGGTTCTGAGCACAAAGCACCCAAGGGTGGGTTGGGGTGAGCAGGCGTGCATGGAGGCAGCCCACATCTCCCTGAGCAGCACTGCTTCTCTGTACCACCACCATGAGGCTCACCTGCATGGTCAGTGCAGCTGGTCATCAGATCGACCATCAGATCAGACCAGCCATGGGCAAAAGGCAACAGAGACACTCTTCCCAGGCAAAGCAGAGATGGGAAAGATTTGTGTAATGACAAATCCATGTGTCTTGCATACTCCTTACCTAAAATGCCAATGGTTCAGTTTTGGTACAAAACTCAAAGAGCCTTTTCTGGGATACCTGAAGGCCACTGCTCATATTAGTCAAAACACAGATTAACATCTCCACAGTATTTGCTCAGGCATTCCAGGATCCTGCCCAGAGCCTATTAAGAGCAAAAGGGTCAGTGAAACAAGTGTTCAGCCAAATGAGTAATGCTCAGAGTCAAGAAAACAGCTGGGCAGACGTAGATGCTATCTAGGTTGCTCTTTCAAACAAACAAAACATTAAGAGCTCTGATTCACGCTTCGCAATAAGCTCTGTCAGAACACTAGCTACTGGTGCTCAAGATCCAGGTGATGTTAGACAGAGATCAGACAGTGATGAAAAAATCCAGCACACACAATTATTTTCAAACGTATATACACCTTTGATACTGGGTATTTACGTAACAGCATCTCTCCACCAAAAATAAAGCTACCACCCTTTTTCCCAACCTCCCCTCCAAGGACGAGAACAGGGAGTGCTATCAAACACCAAACCCCACAATTTTCCTTGGCACTGTGATCCTGCATTAGCGCTCGGCATCCTCATCTAAACAGGTCATGGCAACCACAGCGCCTCTGACAAACTCTGGCTATAGAAAAAAGACTGAGTTGTGCTGCACAATTTCTGAAATTTCCAGGTAATGAAGTGGTTAGATGCATAAGCAGACCATCAACCGTATTATAGACTTGGAAATGCCTTCACTGTATTTTAAACCACCCATAATAACCGTAAACTTCATTTTCTATAGGGAACAGAATATCAGGGGGAAAAAACCACATATGAAAGAAATTTAAAATATTTTAAATTCTAGAACAAACAGTGAAAGGACATTTTTTCTCTTTCAAGTATTTTCAGGCAGCCTGAAGTAAGAATTCAGACTTGCGAACTAGACAACTAAATACTGAAATCTGCCTGAAGTAGACTTTGGGCAACGTAACAATCCCTTAGGAATGGAGATTGCGAAAGGTCCCTGATGACCAGAGAAAGGCAAATGTTGTACTCAGCTTTGGAAAAAGACCGAAAGGACAATCAGGGAACTACAGACTAGTCACCCTCACTTACGTCCTTTGGGAGAATCGTGGAGCAAATACTCTTGGAGCACATTTCCAGGCACATGAAAGTGGTGGTGACTGGGAACAGTCTGCATGGATTTAGCAGGGGTAAATCTTGCCTGACCAACTGAATTGCCTTCTCTGATATAACAACTGGATTTCTGGACAACAAGAGAGTGATGAACATCACTGACTTTAACAAGGCTTTTGACAGTCTCCCACAGCATTCCTGTATTCACGTTAAGATGTTACACTCTGGGTGGGTGGACAACTAGTTGGGCTAAAAAAAAAAAGCTTAGCTAATTGTGCCAGAGGGTAGCGGTCAATGGGTTGTACTCTACCTGGAGGCTGGTAACAAATGAAGTACTGCAGGGGTCCAGCCGGGGACGTGTCCTCTTTAATATCCCTATCAACAACCTGTAGGAGACGATGCGCTCTTACCAGGTTTGCAGTTGATGGGGTGGGGATGTTGGTAGGTCAGGGCTGCCATCCAGAAAGACCTGTACAGGCTGGATGAAATGGCCTGATAGAAACTTCATACAGTTCAACAAGGACATAAAAAAAGTCCAGCATCTGGGAATAAAGTCCCCTCCCTGCAATAACACACGCTGGGGATGACCGCACGGGGGCAGCTCTGCAGACACTGCCCTGGGGAAGGTGGCAGACAGCAGCTGCACAAGAGCCCAAGACCCCAGCAGTAGTGGGAGCCAACAGCTGGAACAGGACCACAGGTACTGCATCCAGGGAAGTGATCAGCCCCCTCTGCTCAGCACTCGTTAGACCACATCTGGATTACTGAGGCCAGTTTGGGGCCCTTCAGTACCGGACAGGCACGGACAAACCTGGAGTTCAACAGAGGGCATCCAAGATGGTTGGGGGTTAGAGAACTTGTCCTGTGAAGAGGGGCTGAGGGTCCAAGGTTTGCTCAGCCTGGGGAAGGGACATTTTTAGGGGAATCTAGTAGCAGCTCCCCAGCATCTATGAGGAGGTTATGAGAAGACAGACAAGAGCTCTTTATGATAGCGTATGGTAGGAGGAAAAGAAACAAGCATAAATTGAAAGAGGAGATTCAGACAGGACATAAGGAGAAACTTTTTCACCCTGTTGACAGTCAAGGAGTGGAACAGGTTATCCAGAGAGGTTGTGCAGTCTCCATCCTTGGAGGCTTTCAAGATACAACTGGATAAATCTCTGAGTAGCATGGTCTAATTTCATAGCTGACCCTGCTTTGGGCAGGTGGTTGGACAAGAGACTTCCTCAGGTCCCTTCTGACCTGAATTATCCTACAGTTCCATAGGATTCTTTCTACTGCTGAAAAGACCATCTCTGCAGTAAAGGACTTCCAGGTAACTCGCTGATTGAGAAGCTGGAAGGACACAGTATTGCGTAAGGCGATGATACTAACTGGACTACTCAGTCCAACTTGTCTACTCATACCTGAAAGATTTCTAAAGGAGATTAGGAGACTAGCAGGAAAAAAAACACACATTGTTTCTCAGTCACTTGAATTAATACATTTAACTTGCTTAGAAAATCACAAAGCAATTCCAGTAATCCCTGCTTAGTTAAAATGTGATGTGCAACTTATTCTTGAATTTGTAAAATGTTTTAGTATCTACAAATGAAAGCATTTGTAAGTCTGGTATCTTTCCTACATAATGAACAGAAAGCGGCCAGTTCCCCAACAGCCTCACTGCAGAGGCCAGTCAGGGTAAATGAATGCAGAGAAGGGGAAGGTCCCTTCCCACACGTGGAAGTACTGATTCAGAGATGCTCAACATTCAGCATTTCAAAAGAAGGAATGTAATATTTGCCTGTTCAAGCTGGAAAAATATCTTCTAAAAGAAGTACCTTTAATTTGGGGAGGAACCTTCCCAGGCTATTCATCCCACCATGATGAAATGCGTGTTACACTACTGGCAGGCTCATGAGGAAGTTTGCATTTTATAGCATACAAATTAGCCAGCTACTACACTTCCTAGAAGAGAAAGAAACTTATAACTTTTGGCCTATACTCTTAATGCTAGGCAATTTTCATTCCCAGAATAGGATGATGTTTTATTAAAATTTTCCCCACGGAAAAATCAAGGTGCTGTTGTGTCAGCTTTTTATGCAGCAATTCGGCAGCTGAGCATTTGCATTAATTGAGTATGATACCGGTGATGATTCCCTTCTGCAGTCATTGGATATGCTCCGTTTCTCCTCCAGATGGTCTTCTCCCAAGTCCGCAGAATTGGCTGGGACTGATGTCCTTTTATAAATTGACAGCTATCCTAACAGTAACCATGATTTCCTGGCATTTTCAGAACATATAACAAAATACTCAAGTTCAGTTGTTTTGGCATTTTGGTTTGGTTTGGTTTTTTAATTTTTTTTTTTTTTTAGTTACATCACCAGAATTAGGCTAGTGAAATTACCACTGATCTGAGGAAAAAGAAAAAAAAAAGAAAAACAGGGGAATCATGTCCCAGGTCTCTATCTGGGCCCACCATGTTCAGATGCCTTGCCTTTTGGGGAGTGAGGAATGAAATTTCACACTATGTAAACACGCTGAGCATCGCTCTACTCCAGATGGAGGGAATCAAATCCCAGCACTGCAGCAGTAGCAGACATCCATCCGCTGGAGTAAACCACTCATTGCGACATGGGAGGTCAATCATCTGTTAAGAGTTAACATTAACCCCAAAATTACAATTGAGAAATCTGAACAGAACCAGAGATAAGATTCCAGAAATCTCAAAAGCTCATCTGCATTTAGCTGTCTTTCCCTCTCTGTGAAGTCTGAATATCTTATCAGTTTGCTGTTGTTTTTTTCCCCTCACCTATGTAATTTTAGAAACAACAGTTGACTTAAAAGCAATACCTGGTGCCACTGAGGGTTATGTTTTCACTCTTGGTCAAAATCTAGAATTAGCTTTATAAACACTGTGTAATTGACCTGTGAGGTTCAATAGCTCAGAACATATTGAACAAAGAGCTTAGCAATATTCAAGAAGGGATTGAACATAATGATTAATAGCCTCTGTAACTAGACTAAAAATTGCAAGAACCTCAATCTTCATGCTTCAGGGCACAGACTTATAACCAGCTGAGATCAGGAATAAATTTCTGCCCGCTACATTACTGTGAAGTTATGTGCACTGGGAATAGTTCACAGCTTTGGAGACTTGCAGGACCTTTGGTTTTTTCCATTGGTTTGAAAGCACCTACATTGGTCCTTAAAACGTCTTAGAAAGCAGGACATTTCCAGGGCAGAACTGCCTAAATTGAAACCATTTCTGACAACTGTTCATCTCAACCAGTTTTTAAAGTTTTTAAAAATAGTGAATATTTTACAATATTGTTAGAAAACTGACTCCAGAACTTCACTATTCTTCCTTGGTGGTTGAGAAAAAAAACAAAACAAAACCAAAAACAAATATACCACAGCCAACCTCAACCAACCTCGCCCCACAAACACACACACAAAAGAAGAAAACAATTCCAGTCAAATCCTTTTTTAATGAAAACTGGTTGCAGATTTTTTCTAAATTGTTCTGTTCTTATGAAAAAGAGGCTTTTCAGTTGAACAAAAAAATGAAGAACATTAAAGCCTTTCTAGTTTTCATTCCAAAAATACTTCTATTTAGGTAGGACAATGTTGTGCTCCACTTGCTCTACTTTTTTTTTCCCCCACCCGTCCTTCCATGGGCTGGATTTCTTATATGAGTTATACTTTCTGCTACAACTGCATATGGCATTCCCACAATGTATTTTCCTATTGTAGGGCATCATGTTGGAGTTAGAGGACAGACTTGGCAGCCCAGAAAAGAGATGCACAGGGCACTTAAGATCTAATCCCCATGCAGCAATTGTCCGTTAACATGGGGTTAACACTGCACTGGTACGTCCAAAACCAATAATTTGGGGAAAACATTGTTTTTAATTCAGATTGTCTAGACAGGTAAGAATTCTCTCTAGTTGCAGCATTTATATTGCCTTTATGATTCTTTCCATCTTTAACTTCAAACATTTAAATATTTATTACTATTTTGAACAGTTATCCTTCCATATCCAATCCCCATGCAGTCAAATTTGCCATAGCTTGCCATAGGTTTTTGCAGTCCCAGTAATATTTCATTATTTACTACTGGTCTTTGAAACCCTTCTTGCTTACCAAAATCTTTCACGCACTAAAGGATACTGCAACAGAATGACCAATTCTAGCCATTTTACTACTAGCATAAATCACTGGAGTTTGCATTTCTTGATTTTATGATTTCAATGAAGATCGTGTTCTCAAACAAGAAATGTCCTCCTATTGTGTAATAAATAAAAAACCATACACAAAACACTAAATATATGAAAATTGTGAGGTGAAAACTAGAACTAAATGAATCACAAGAGACAACTGGGCAGAAAGAGTTTCTGTTGTCATTACCATTTGAAAAAAATGAAGCACCACCATATAACAAACTTAAGAAATTATTCTTATGGCAATAAGGAAGAAACAACAAAAGCAGAGCAAGAATGTATTTTTGTTCCTGTAGTCAGAAACCAGGGCAAGCTATCCATTACTACCCGTGGGGAAATCTGGACAGGAACCTTCCTGATCCAAGCCAAGACTATATTAAAGTGAAAAGATACTTTAATACTCCATTATAAAGGAGAAGCTGCAAAGCCTAGGATATAGCATTTAAAACTGTAAAGGGAGAATAAAGTAAAACTATTGAATTCCTATACATATTCAGAACAGGTGAGCCAAAACATGGAAAACATGACAGAAATCAAACTGGCATCTGTTACTGTGTGGCAAAGCACTGGAAGGAAAGGAGGACATGAGAAGGAAAGTTACCCGAAGTTGAAGGACAAATATCTAACAATTTGATTTTCAGTCACTTACAGTAATAAGGAGTCATGCAGTCTCCTAAGATGCCTGGTGTACTCTCCTTTAAACAGGTGAGAATAATAAGGTATCCTCACCTAAGTGTGGTGAAAAACAAAGTCTTAAGGGGGAAACTGGAACTATTGTGACAAAAAACAAGAGCTGCAGCAAGAGCCTCACAAGGTTTAAGTACACTTAATTGGAAGACAGATTGATATGCAGGGCTCTGCAAGTTTATTGTACAGCAGAAGCCACAAAAGCAGCTGAAGGCATCTTTTTCCCTCTCTGTTCTATGAAAATTTCAGTCAAAACCCATAGTATCCATTCCCTTGATGGTGCTGTGGACATAGTTAAACCTTTGGGGAAAAAAATAAATATTAAGATTTTTAAAAATACCCTGATTCAGAAAGGTCTAGCTCAATTTGGACGCAAATGTGGAAGAAAGATACTTTATAAAGCAGCAGTGACAGAACCTAGAGAGAAGAAACACTGTAAAATGAAGAGAAAAATGTTTTTTTCCTCCTCCTCGTTTGCTACACTGTAACATTGTAAGGAGAATAGGATAAAAGAAATACCCTAAGTTCTTTTTTTTTGCTGTAACTGAAAAGATGACTCAATGAGTTTTCATTATTTATTCATTTATCTTTGTGAGGGAATTTCTCCCAAGAGACCAAGACAACCCTCTCAAAGCTGCTCTAGTATAATACAGGATGAATAAATTAACAAATTCACTTCAACAGTTTTCAAAGCAGATCCACATTCTGCCCACATACATCCACACGTTCAATTCTCAGTAACATCAGCAGGCACTGCCCACATCCGTCAATCACTAGCCTCTACAAACCCAAAAAGTGAATGAAGCCCAGCTCACCAGGAATAAGAACAAGCACATCAAGTGCGAGCACATACGCCTTAAAGCACACAAGCTGCAGCCCCTAGACATGGGTACGAAAGACAAAAGTATTCCTCTCCCTACAAGACAGAAGGCAAAATAAATCAGTATAATTTAGGGAATTCTGGAAGGTCAAAATCACTACTTGAAGCAACGTGCTCGATAGGAGGAATACGGAGTTAATAAGATTATGTTTGGTTTATATACAAAATTAGAACAAGGCTGTCTTTTCCAGTGGCCAGAAAAAAGGCATGAAAACGCAGTGGGTCCCAGTTCTTATTCCGGCCCAGAATAATTACTAAGAAGAAGCTGGAATGTTTTGCCTGGAATTTCTTCTGAACAGTATGACTGCCCACAAGAATTTTGGTCCTACTATGGTTCTGATGCTCTGGTATCATAACTTGTTTTAAAAAACCCCACACATTAAAAACTGATTTCTCAAACAAAAACAAGCTGTTCAGCATTAAAACTAGTGGCCAGAGCTTTGTTGATCATATACAAATACATTAATTTAATATATGATGAAAAAGTCATATATACATAGACATGCTGCACAGCATCCATGTAATTCAACTACAAGTAGGGCTGAATATTTGCCTGCCACTTCATATATAAACAGAAAGGACTCCCCAAGAAAACAGCCAAGATCATCTATGTGTTTTCATGTCTTATATCAGACTTACAAACGTACAGAAGAAGAGGAAGCAATTTGTCATGCCATAAATCAGTGACTTCTTGAATAACTTCTCTGTATTTCTTGAACCACTCAAGACCAATGCTAGGACATCTTTTGGAAGCTAGTAACCAGCTGAGGGGAAGGAAAGCCTGAGAAAGCACACAAAATGCTCTGTAGTTTATTAGCTGCCACGAAGTGCATCTTTGGCCCTCAACATTTTGTACTAGTTCAGGCTATGACAGCAATGTATTATTATGCTCACACTCACACACCGGATAAAGTTAAACTACATCTTTAATTCTCAGTGACATTACATACAGAAGCCTTGTTGCTTCAAATATCTGTAGGCATGTTCTATAGCTTCACTCCAGCTCAGGATTGTATTTGAAATGAAAAAGCACAGCAAGTGTGTGAAACTAGGGATGGGAATGGGATTAATTCAGAATTTTTCTTTTAAAAGTTTCCAGTCTGACCTAACCCAATGGCACAAAAGTCACTACAGCTTTTATGTCTCCATTTTGGAGTGCATAAATTACTAAAATACCATTACATTTACAGGAAAATAAAGAGCAGTTCCTGTTTTAGAGCAGCGGAGCTGGTTGTTCTGTGCGTGCAGCCACTTCTCCCAGCTCTTACCACCGTGACTGCTACCAACTTGCTCTTTTGCCAAGAGAGAGTTTTTATTTGCCCTCTTTCCTCCTCCTCAGAGATGCAGTTTTACTGTATGCCACTTGGACTAACAGGCAGCGGAGACTTCACACTGGCAGGCCCTTGCCAACCACTCATTAGTATTTTCTTTGCTCATTTTCAAGTGGAAATGGATGTTACAATTACTAGCACCCAGACAGATGTTACAGTCACTTTGGCTAACTACAGAATGATATTATTAACACCTGCTTTTCAGCAGAAAAATGTCACTTGCACTGCAATAGCCCTTCCTTCAAAAGAAGCCATCTATCCCCGTAGAGTAGTGAATAGGTTTTTGGCTGTAGAGCCCCTCCGGTCACGACAGGCCAGCAGCAGAGATGAGAGCAGGTCTAACAAGCAAGAGCTGCGGCAGTAACGCTGCCCCAGTGCAAAGCAAAGCTCTCCGTCTGAGAAGCATCCAGTTGGTGCACGGGTTTGGCCATCACTTTCCAATGAAAATTCCACCCCACGGATGAGCTTTCTCCTAAATGAATTGCAAATTATATACCCATGGAGTGCCAGCTGGTAGTGTTTCTCTGTAGTTTTCCTTTGGTTTCCCTCTCTCCCCCCCCCCAATTAATACAACAATATTCATGCCCTGTCGTGTCTTACTGTTTAATTATGTACTTTGCGGAACAAAGCTTTAAAAATGAGACTATCAAGCTGTAGGGGGGAAGGGAGAAGAGCAGGACAACCAGATGTGCGGAGAGAGAGGGGGAAACAAAGGGCATTTTGAAAGGGGAGTGAGAGAATTAGGATTTGTGTGGGGATGAAAGGATGGAGAGACAGAAACAGAGCAAGATGCGCCTAAGACATATTGGTTCAGTCACTTTAATATATATAAAATTAAATGCGGTATTAAATAATGCATCCTGCAGTTATCTAACATGATTTAATAAATACTTGGAGCTGTTTATTATGAGATCTCAACCTGCTCCCATTTCATGAAGCAATAGATACACACTTCCTGCTGGCAGAGAAATAATGCTACATTGTTTTACAAAACTGGAAAAAAAACAAGGCAGCTGAAAATATATTGGCAAATCTTGTGTTAGAAGGTATATTTTACTTGCGTTAATTAATTTAGACTAAAAGACATTACGAAGAACTGCTGCACCAATATTTAATTCAGTCACAGTAAGCAAGACAGTTTTTCACACATTCGTTTTATCTACACTATCTTTCTTTATCCAGTATACTGCTAAAATTTATTTTGTATACATAGTCAAGGGAAGACACTTAATGAATGAAACAGTAGCTGTTTTATCTCCTCTTACAACCTGAGCACTTCTTCAGGCAGTAGAGACTCCCAGAGCATGGTTCTGGAATCGGTTTTGGGTGGGACACAACTATTGGAAACTAAGAGTTTTTCCAAAAGCATTTAGGCTCACTGTACTCCTAAAATATACTTGCAAAAATAATTACTGGCAGTACCAAGTATATTATATTTTGCCACATCAAAATTTTTTGTACCAAAAATATAAAAATTTGAGAGAAGGAGAAAGGTTTTTTCCACTAGAGTAGGAAAGGACCAGCAGAGCCTTTCACATCCCCACTAATCACAATTTTACAGCATCACCCTCATATCCAGAGTGACCATTAAGGGAAAGTAAGCTTTTCTAGTTCCCCAATTTGTACAAAAACATTTAAAATCCAGCTGTTGCTTCCTACCAGCGCCAAGTGAGGCTGAGGGCAAGGGGAGGTTTGTTGATCACGACAAGTTACTGTCTCTGTGTCATTTGCAAACTCTCAAATGGCAGCATAACAGGAATAGGACATCTTTATACTTCCCAACATATCATGGAGAAAAAAAATTTGAGGGTCCCAGTTTCCTTTACAATTTTGAAAATCTTTTATCCAGCTGCAGTAACTTCAGGTTTTAAGGGTGATCTGGTAGATAAGCTAGCCATGCGTGTATACACATACATTTACACATACATATATATATTTATACATACATATAAATATTTTACATTAATATGATGCTGATGATCATGACACAACTGGTTCTCAGAATTACTCTGTAGGCAGCAATTCTCCTTACTTCTGTATGGGAATGGAGAATTATTTATTCCACATCCACTTGAATTATATTTGTAAAAATATTTTGTAGGAAATAGCTTGCTCAGTATTGATCTATCTCTTCTGGTTTCACACACCATATACAATGGTCTTCAAATATTATTTGCTGAATTTGATTCTCCTGTATTGAACGCAGACAGAGAGAGGTGTATTTTCCTTCAGCCTCTTGCTGGTACTAAACATGGAAGGAACAGCTTTACACATGAAAATGAAGACTTTAAGGCAATTTGTAAAACAGAAGATAATGTTCGTTTTGGACAACAAAGTTAACAGAAGCATTGACTTTAAGCAGCCATCCCCTTAGGAGTAAAGAAATGAAGGTCTCTATTTTGTAGCAGGAGCCTTCAATATCAAAAACAAAACTCAAAGAGAACTCATTTGCTTGCCTACATTTTAATTTAATGTCCTCCAACTTGAAGTCACTTAACTTCTCACACATGATAGTTAGCTCCACTGCCCTAAAGAAGCCCAGTACAAGTGAAAGTTGATTCATCAAAAGAACTGTTTCAGTTTGTTTTAAATCAGATTAAGAGTTTAACAGCCTTTTAAATTTTCTTCTGACTTATTTACTCTATTTTTATTACCTAGCTGTCCTCGTGAAGTTTAATGCTTTAAAGCACCTAATGTAACAAAACATGAAGGGAGGTTGTGACCATGAAATTTAATGCAAAGGAGCCCTTTCAAAAAAGGGGATACTCAACATTAAAGTTCCCAGTAACAAAACTGAGTAAACTTGGCTAAATCTTCAGTGCAAAATTCAGGATATGTTCATGATCCCAGAGAGGCTGACCACTAGGAAGTTTGCAGGGTCCAGAGCCATACAATGTTGATGTCCTTCTCAAACAAGCTTTGCTGAAACACGACTACTAATCAAAAGTCTGGTCATCAAATGCTGCCATATGACTAATCCTGCCAAAAACAGCTTAATCAAATAGGTTGTCAAATGCTTTAATCCATGCTGTGTCTCACATTCTCCACAAATTAGTTGTCTTTTTTTTTTTTTTTAAGATACTTGCACAATCAAGAGCAGAATGTACAAAAAAAATACCCTACAGAAACAAAATGGCCCTTTTGCCTACAAATTACTGCCATGACAACATTTTAAATCCAAAGGGTATATAAGCAGGAAGAAAGAACTGCCCTAGAGACTACAACTATTTTACAAAACAGAAATGAAAGCATTCATTTTCAACAAGAGATTTCTATGCCTAATTCTTTTGTTTTTAAAGGCAGTTCCCACAGTATAATATACCCCACTGCATATCAGACTTTCAAACGTCAAAAGGCCATACTTAACTAATTACATCAGTGTACACTGGAGACATAACTAAGAATTTTCCAGCTTTCTCAGTCACAGTGTAAATTTTAATTCACATTAAACTCACACACAGTCAGCCAAATACATATGCATGACACTGATTTTCAGGGCTCTATTATGTCAATAGGAAAAATAATTTTATAATAAAGAAAATGTCACTCTCATGCAAAAAATCTATCTTGCCACCCTATAGTAATGCATCGAATGACAAATCACTGACTCCCGGCAATAGCTGGTATACATCAAATACCATCCCAGTTCGTTTGAATAGCCTTTACTGACAACGAATACAGACAACTTGATATCTGTTTTCCATACTAAAGCTTTTAAAATATGCTAATTCATTAAATTGTGGACTTGATATACTTTTAAAATTCATTCATCCTTCCCAAAAAAAGCAACTGCCAGAAAAGAGACCTCCCTTGCATAGTTATTTTTAAAGGGATTTATATACTAAAAAACCTGCTGCAGTAAACCAGAAAGCAAATCAAACATTCTTGCCCAGACAAAGAAAAAAGTATCAGTTACTGAACGTGGATGCAACAGCTCAAAACCTGACTTCTAGAGCTAGAAATCTTAAACTGGTTGGGCTAAATAATTTCCTCAAAGCATGTGTGACAGACAATCCCCATTAGACATACTGTTGTTGTTTAGCTTTTACACTTCAGTTCCAATCTAAGCAACTTCAGCCTCACCTACCTGTACAGAAAAGAAAAGAAAAAAATACAGATGTACGCGTACTGGAGGGGTTTCAGTTTTATCTCCTTGAGGCATTAAATAAGTGCTTGTAGCTAATACATTCCATGCTCTCAAAAGCCGTTATCCAAATGTGGAACCAGATGAATTCAGGTAGCTTGACACCCGAGGATATCCAAGCCTAAACGCCTCAGGCTGGGAGACTCCTTGTAAGGCTGGCAAACCCACTTTCAAGAAGTTGCAAACATTGAGAGAAATTGTGCCAAGAACTTCCAGGGGTGGTTGTTAGTTTTGGTCCCTTCCCTCGGATGGCAGCAACCCAAGCTCTCAGCCCCCCGGTTTCACCTGCTTCATGCTTTGGAGTGAGTTTTGCCCTGGGGTGGTGGTGATCCATGGTGTTGTAGTTATTTTCAAGTCTGATTTCAAAACAAGTATTAGAGGGCATAAAATTATATAAAATTAAGCTTAGAAAAAAGGACTATGAACTTACACAAACAGGAACCTGTTTGGTGCATAAAAAATTATTTCCACAAATTGCCCTTACATCAAAAACTTTCCAGGCCTCTTCATTCCTTTGCCTTTTATTCTTTTCCTGCTGATAAGGCAGTTTCCTCTACTTATAAACATAAAGCAAATTAAAGTGTCCTCATTTTCATACCGACTTCCACTCCTTTTATTCACATTCTCACATACCCTTTACCCCTATTTAAAAAAAATAAAGTGTTTCATTATGACAAACAAAACACAATGCTTTTTATGTATCAGGTACTGCTTATTAAAAATAAGAAGCAGAATAATTTCTCCAAAACAGATTAGCACATTTTCTCCTTAGAGGCTGTGTAGCCTGCTCCCCAAAATTAATGCATTCATTTGTACAGAACACAGGCAGCTACATATTTCTGTAACTGCAACTTAAACCATGAGAACCTGATTTTTACACTAATGTATGGTAACTTTTTGGGGTTTGGGTTTTTTTTTTTTTTTTCTTTTTTTTATAAGTTTTCTGTGCCAGTGGTGGTATCTTAGGTATTCACAGGTATTGTACATCTACACCCATAGTAGGCTTTCCTACATGTGTGTATATGCATTTATTTATTTATTTATTCTCACCAAGATCTCCTATCTAAATAGTCAAAATGTGTAACACACTGAAGAACAAAAACAAAGATATATCTATTATACATGCTGGGCACAAATTTGGCAGAAATAAGTCTGGGATAAGCAAAAATGAGAAACAAATTTTGATTGTACTTTTTGATGAGAAATCATATCCTCAAATTTAACAGCAGCATAAGAAAAATAGCCCACTGAACCACTATGTGCAAGAATAATCAATATCACTTTAATATAATGTAGTTACAGTACCTGACACCAATCTTAAAGGATGAAAGATACACATGAAATACTTACCAGCTGTAAATACATTTTGAATTTCCACACTATTACAAGATAGACTTCGCAGTAAGAAATACTGTACTTCGAACTACTGTGGTGCAGAGACGCTCTAAGGTAACCAAATTATTTTGTCAAAAAAATATAAAGAATTTAAGAGTCAGCTTAAAAACACTTAAGTGTTGAAACAGGCAGGTAACATTAGTTTCTTTTAATCCTCCTCCCCAGTCATCTGATAAAAGCAGCTGGAATGAAATTTTATTGATCCATTCAAACTAACACTATATTAAATGTATTTTAATAACTATAAAAGTGCCAAAAAGTTCAAACAAATACCACCAAATCCAAACACCGTATAGTTTTGGAGAATTTTCTGAATGGATTACACCTGGCACAAAAAGAAAGTACAAGACTATACCTAAAAAACGGGGTTTTCTCATTTCTATGAAGATTTAAAGAATGCAACCGGCTTCTTCGACCTCCTGCCCCCGCTGCAGAAGAGGTACGCACCTACCGCAGCCCCGGCAGGCTGCTCTGCTCCAACCAGCAGGGAAAAGGCACACGGCCATCCTAAGGACTAATTTTTATCCTAAGTGCCAGTACAAACAAACCAACCAAATAAATCAAACTAAATACATAATAGACAAGCACTGAGGGACACAAACTGCAGAAATGGAAGACATTTCTAATACCACTGCACCATCACCCCAGGTTATAAAGCGGTAATCAGCAAAAAATAACAGCTTTTGTAATGGTAGTTTTGTGTTTCCCGGTGCCACTTCTTGCTTTCAGTATTATTAGAACGAGAAGAGGGACGTCAGCCAATTTTTTTTATCATCTGGATCTTAATGAAGTTTATGTCCCTACTTGCTGTTAAATTACACAGATTAGTAACACATGAGTAAAATAAATACCATCATTCACATGATTAAATTTTAAATTACCACATCTGAGAAGGAAAGCACAAACAACATGCATTTGGCATGTATGGAGCATTTGTTGCCCAGGTTTGAAGGCAGGACTTCTGTTTGAAAGCCTTTGCCTCTTCAGCCAACGAAGTAATTTACTTCGCTGGCTGCTATTACAGACTTCTCAATGGCAGAAAGTACCTTCTAACATTGTATGAGTACTGTGGCAGTGAAATACAAGAACAAAGAATTATCTGGACTTATAATTAGTCAAATGCTTCCAAAGCTGTGGCAACAGCTGACACTGCATAGATGCAGACAAACTAAGGATGCAAAGGTATGCATGTGCATGGACTGTAACCCATTGCATTTCCACACTGACATTTAGGTCCTGCCAAACAGTTATCTTAGAGGGTCTTATATCTTACAGCTCTAACCACAAGTTTATCAAACACCTATGAATGACTCATCTGTGCAGTTATTAGAAAAGGGATGCTTCACTTAATCTCATTTGGAGTATATCCCATTCATCTCAACCCCGCTTAGACGAGACACTAGTTTGCAGCTGCATAGATTTGTAATGTGTTCCTACCTCGTGCTTAATACACATCCCAGTCCTACTGCTAACACCATTTTAGTAGTTAATCAATCAAGTCTAAATGTTCCCAAGTTCAAAACCAGCAGCTGCTACGGGCTGACACAGATCCAGCAACGAGCGGTTTGTTTAGGATTACATACTGGATTCTCCTCCACTTCTGAAGATGCTCACGGTGCTATGCAGCAAGGGTCTCAGCACCGTTTTTCTGCACCAATTAGTTATCTAATCAACTGAAGACAGCTCAGGGGGCATGGGATTGGAAATCTAGCATCAACATAAACTACTTTTCCTAGCAATGACTGGTAGAGACAATAAGTGGCCTTGCCAAAACAGAGTGTGCATCTCAATGCTGCTTGAATGCATTACGCTCCAAATCAGAATGAGAGGCAGATCATTTGATTAGCTTGATCTGGGGAGGGATGGCACTGCATACAACCCTACAACCTACGACCCACACCACAGACTTGGACGGCCTTCAGAACAACTTGCATGTATCGTGAATGCGACACATCAACTATTGTTTTATTAGGAAAGATACCTAGTTTGATTCCAATTCCCTTAATAACATAGCCTTAATACTTTTCTTTAGCCTTCAAAAGAAGGCACCAATTCGCTTGCGAGACTCACAACAGAATCACAAGAACAGCTTTTTCAGAGCAACTTCTTTTCATAAAGCAATACCAGCTCCATGTTGCTCAATCCTTGCAAGCAGTTCAGAGGCAATTGCTTTGGACAGCAGAAGAGCAACCTCTGGCATCACTCCCACCAGCTGCCTCCATTCACATGTAAACCACAAAAGGTTGGAGGATATTTTTCCTCACAGACTTCTCCATGAATGGTATGACACGATTCAGAAAGGAAAAACCTTAAGAGACACGCTATTAAAAGCCTCTCTACACATTCCCAACTAGTACCTCAGCGTCCAAGTTTTTCCCCACATTCTCCAGCATTCCCCGCTGATTCTCTTACTCTGGCAACACTGCTAGGCTAGACACCTTTCTTTTTTTTTTTTTTTTTCCATTCCTCTCACTCTACTTTCTGCCTTCTGTGCTGGAAAGGCGGCTTCTTCCTATTTGTTTTCCAACATGCTGAGCACAGCTATAGGACAACCTGCTTAATGCACCAAAGTATTGCTCACTGATGGGAGAAATAAGTGATAGTGTCTTACTCATTCTCTTTCCCATGCGTGATCGCTTAGTAACACAAAACAGTCTTTACATAGAAAAGCAAAGCATTCATACATCCTAGAAGGGTCTTGCTAACGCTACAAAACTATAAGAAGTGACAGTAAGTATTCCCAGTCATACATTTTCTCTGGCATCTTTCTGCCAAGTAGAGTTTATTTGTACAGTTTGCAGAACTACTTCGGCAAATGTTTTACTTTCTGAGCATACAGAGTTCACTTCAGATGGCTGACATTCTCCAGAAGAAGAGCTGAGGGGAGAAAGAAAAAGAAACAAACATCTTGGGACTCCCACTTTCACTCAGCAAGAACCTGTCCCACCCCTACTGCCCTCAAAAATACATAACCACTGTATTTTGTGTACTTTCCAGTGACAGAAAATTGCTCCAGTCTGCCTCCCCAGTTTAAAAAAGATGGGTATTTGTACTTAAAGGGGAAGAAAGAGTGAGAACAAGCACACTACCCATCCATTTCACTGGCATATTGTCCACACAATCTTAGCAAGCTTTGGTTTCATCTTGTATTTTTAAAGTACGACAATTCACAAAATCACCTGTATCCTTTGATCAAAAAACAACAACAAAACAAAAAAAACACCAGGGAGACATTAGCACATGAAAAGTGTTGGACAAGAAAATTTATGCTTTTTGATGAATGATGAGAGCTTGAAGAGAGTAATCAACCTTAAAACGTAATCAGAAAAAACTTTGTAACACATTCACAAAAACATTAAAGCAGCAGCGTTTATCTGTAAGACTGCTACCTAAAACCTAAGAGAAAAGAAACTGTAAAATATTTCAAGAAGAATTTTATGTATCACTTTAAAAATCTCCATTTTGTAACTATTTAGTTCCTTTCTTCCCATTTCTTGCCTTCTGCATACAAAAGCTACTGGTGGGAGTAAAATAGAAAACTACATCCTTCTGCATGAAGCACTTTAAGCTGGAAAGAGTTCAGAAACCCAAATTCACTGCCTTCCCTCACCAGATCTACCAGAAACAAGCTCTCAGGACCACAACTGGTAGGAAATGAGACTGGTGAAGTGACATATTGTCACTCTCTTTTGCCTGAATCTCACCCCCAAAAAACTAATGAAAGCACTTTCTATTTATATTGACAAAATGATCTAAGAAAACACAGACAGCATCGATGATCGGTCAAAGTGCTGATGTCATTTATAGCCTACATTCATATACTAACCTACCTGCAATAAGTTAGTTCACTCCTTCCTCACATCACATCTTGAACACTGATAAACTTTTCCAGCTCTTTGTCTATGAAGACCTTTTTCTATAATACTGGACACCGAAACTGCCTGGAAACCACTAACACATGTGCCCTTCTCAACTTTTGTTTTGATCTTGAAAGGAAGTCAGCCTTTCCTGCCCTATTAGACAGCTCCACATTGGTTTAGATTTAGTTTCTAAGAGCCAAGATGTCTTTTTTTCCCTCAGTGCCCTTACGCACCCCAACATTAATTCATTTGGATGCCTACTCACACCTGTACTATCTATACATTACTAAATAAAGATGCCAACGAACCTACAAAAACAGCCCTGCCACAAGGGCTTACATGCAGCTTTAACACATGGATTTCTGATTATTCATGCATGTTTTAAAATTTGTTTAAACTTCCTTCTGGGCAAAGGTCCTTCAAATACAGTCAACGTTTCTTTCTCATTAATTAATGGGAGCTATTTTTCACTTCACTATTATTTGAATAGTAAATGTTGAAATGTATGTGAAATGAGATGCTATATAAAGACGCAAGAATTCCTGCTCTTCTTCCTAGTGCACTGAACAGAAATTTGTCTCCTGTCAAGCGCAGCTCCCAAACTACAAGACTCGCAAAGTTAAAACAATTCAAGGAGTCATTCGCCCTAGTAGCTGGAGTGTTGACATTGTTATGCCACATTCAGAGCTTCATGGCAAAAACCCCATTCCTAGATCAAATGACATTTCTGAAGTACTTCATCACTTTTCAAGATATTTTTTTCTTATGTGCACTCACAGAACCATTCCTAACTTCCTCTCTTTTTCCCACTTTTTACCTTGGGGGTAATAAAATTCTGGTTCACTTCATCTGAAAGACTTATTTTCAAGAAACAGATGATATTTCCATAGACTAAATCAAACCTAGGTTCCGTTTAAATTACTTCATCTCCTCGTATTTCAGTTCATTGTCTGAAGTGGAGGCAGTCTATCTCCCCAAGTGACTCTCTTCTATTTGCCAATTTGAAAAGTTTCTATTTGCGAATTTGACCATCACTAACCCCTCTAACCTAGCTTGTAAGGAACTGATCCTTCAACAGGTATCTGAAGACATCTGTGGCTTTCCCCATTCTCTCCTCAACACTTACATTGACAAAAGATGGGGTGTACTCACTTCCAGTCACCATTCTTTCTTTCTTTTATGCCTTCGACAGATATTTCTACTTAATATTCTTTTCCCCTTTACCACAGTCTCCATATCAATAGCTGTGTGCAAGACTCTCAGACTCTACATTCTCTAATTATTCTCTCTTAAATGCAAGTCATTCTGCACATTAAAATCTACTGGGAAAACAGGCAGACGACAGTACAGATAGGAGATACCATTATGCTAGAAGGCATGAACAGGTCAACTGTTTCCCTTTTGATCTGTAAACAACTACAGAGGTCCTTGACAATGTGGCTTTGGTAGACAAATGAGAGGGAACTAGGATGCCGTTTCCCCATGTTTTCAGTGTCCTGAGACCTTTGCTCCAGAGCTCCAGGCTGCCCTCTCCAAGCAATGAAATCCACAAAGCTTTAGAGTGAGTTACAACATAGCACTCGTGCCAACAAAGAAAGGTACACAAAGATAATGTCCAATAAATTTTCAAGTCATACCATGAAACTCGCTACAGAAGTGTGATCAGGATATAAAAATTCATACACACAAAATATGTCATGACATTAGTGAAGTTATACCCTTTTCCTTTTAAATTTATTATAAAATATATTAAGAAACAGCAGTTATTAGCAGAAGTTTTCAGGTGCCACCAGACAGTTAACACTATTTGATAGCACTATTCACTTAACAGCAGAAAACATTTCCTTCATAAAATCCAGCTGTTCTGGGAAACGTGGTGCCCTTAGAGCTGTCGGAGCAGGAACTCCAGCCTCCAGAGTCCTGCATAGTCAAGGTTAATGCCCTTCCAAAGCATTTAAATGCTGCTGTTTGTAGCAATGTAAGCTGGAAAACAAGGTAAGGCATGCTGCCTCTGGCTGGATGGAGTTAATTTTCTTCATAGGAGCCCATATGGCGCTGCTGTTTGCATTTGCGACCAAAACGGTGTTGGGAACACACCAATGTTTCAGCTGCTGCTGAGCAGTGCTTGCACAGCCTCAAGACCTCCGCTTTCCATGCTGCCTCCACGATGAGTAGGCTGAGGGTGGGCGAGAGGTTGGGAGGGGACACGGCCAGGACAGCTGACCTCAACTGCCCAAAGGGATATTCTGGGACACATAACATCATGCTCAGCAATAAAAACTGGGGGTTTGATCTTTCCAAGGTAGCCGTTGCTCGGAGATTGGCTGGGTATCGCTCTACCTGTGGGAGGTGGCAAGTGATTGTGTTTGCATCACTTGGGTTTGTTATTTTTTTTCCTTCCCTTCACTTACTAAACTGTCTTTATCTCAACCCACGAGTTCTTCTCACTTTTGCTCTTCCAATTCTCTCCCCCATCACACTGCAAGGGGGAGGGAGCAAACAGTTGGTGGGTGCTTAGTTGCTGGCTGGGGTAAACCCATCACATCAGGTCTCCTCTAAAAAGCTATAATGTAAATAGATGTGCAATGTTAAGTTATTATGCTGCTTACAATATGTGTCTGTTACGGACAACAGTTCATATTCTCCATTAGTTTAAACACTCATAATTTGCTGAAATGAAATAGCAGAAGTACTATATTCTCAAAATCCAAATATGAAAATGAAGTGTTTAACACATACCTGCAAGGTACTGTGGTCATACTTAAGAATAAAAAGAGATTCTGTATTGTCAAGTACTTTCAGTATCCCATCTTTTAGGGTTCAGATCCCCTGTTTACAGAGAAACGTATCTCTGTGAATGAAAGCTGTTGTGCAGAGCACCTTCAGGAAGTGCTGCAAGTACTTAAAATAAATTTTAGTTATTAAACAACCAGGGACAAAACAGAGCAAGTCTAGTACTTCTTCCCAATAATATTGTAACTGTAGTTCTGCTCCAGTGTTACGTAAATATGGGCAACTACTGTAAATGGTAACGTTTTTGTGGAAAGAGGCTGCATGCCAACAGAAATGCACATCTTATTCTCCCCCGCCCCCTTTTTTGTGGAAGAAGAAAAAAAACAAAAGAGCGCTTATAAATTGAATCTTTGCCTGTATTTTGGGCTTCTGTATTTCTTTACATTCAGAGCAGAACTACAACCACTCCAGCCTCCCTTGTTTTCTAAGTATTTTCTACAGGATTTTTTCTAAATTATTCAATTAGGAGACTAGACAAAATGACCTACTGAGGTCCTTTCCAACCTAAATTATTCTATTATTTCCTTTCAGACGAAATTTTTGTATGCCACTTCCCTACACAGAGCTATTTTATTGCATACTTATGAACTCATGCAAATGCTGAAATTAATGGCAGGGCTGCCAGACCCTTAACAATAGCAGTGCAAACAGCACCAACACTGCAAAAACTAACACTACAGAGTGAAAATAAAAACTAATACTCCCATTTGAAAAAAAAAAACTGCTAATTCAATACAAGCAGTACTCTGAAGCATAAGAACCAACATAAAGAGAAGAGGAAATGAAAGCAATTCCACAAAATTAGACATACATAGTACAAAAACTAAATTGACATATACAATAGCCTGTGGTATATTACTGTGAGAGCTACAAACAAGATAATTGAACTCTTCTGCACAAAAGATTTTGAAATACAGATGATAAGCACAACAGTAAGAGAGAGGTCAAAACTTATACATAATCTTTATTAAATATAAAGCATTATTATGTCCCAAGTCAAGAAATAGAAAAATACAGAAAATTAGGCTGGACAAAGATTTTCCACTGTTTTGCAGAAACATAATGGTTTCAGGAGAGTTGCCATTAAGAAAGGATTTTTCAGGACCAAAATCGCAGCTAGATCTGCCTCCTCATATCCATAAGGCAGAATATTATCTGGTGATCACAAAACTCAGCTGGGCGGTAAGATACGCATGCTGAAACACTTTCAGCTTTCCTACAGTGGTCTGGATCTTCTTTAAGAAAAGGATAGAGGAGGTTTTTGATCCTGTTACAGACAAAAAAAAGCATCTGAAATCTCCGTACTTTGAAGGACAGATAAGATGTTTATTTCCCAGCTCAAAGAGTAAGACTTACTACACTTCTACAGCAAAGAAGCCTTTACTCACAACTCTTTCCTGGTGTTAAACAAAAAAGCACATGCACACATACACAAGAAAAATGCCCACAGAGATATCCAAGCTTGAAGGAAACAGAATACAAACAAATTAAAGCAACAAGGCCCTGTGGTCCCATTTGAAAATACTGCACAGGAAACCCAAGTTGTAAGGTGAAACTATTCCAACTAGGAATGGAAACAGAAACTAAATGTTAACAGGAGCTGGAGGAAAATAGTTTAGTTGTAAGTTATTTTAAAGTATTTAAGAATTATTAAGAAGGGAGAAAGAAGACAACTCTGTAATAAAACAGTTGCTTTTCATTAGTGTTTTTGTGAAGTTTGTAAACTCTCTAGAGAATGAAGTCACATTTTGAATCCTAAGTAGGTAATAAGACATCTTCCCCTCCCTTGAAAACACCCAGATGCCTTCACTATACTCCAGTTTTTCTTCACTTATTCCCCTTTCTTGGCTCCAGGCTATTCTACAATGGATTTGCCAGCAGCTCTAGAGATTAGGTGGATTTCTAACAGACAACTCATTTCAGCAAAAGGAATTATTTTCTCTTCTTCATTTATGCCAGCCATCTGAGTAAGATAAAACATGAACTGCAAAAGATAAACCAATACAAAGCTGTGACTATGCCTGGAGTTTTGCCAGCAGAAGTAGTATTGTTTAACAAAATTATCCCTAAGAAACGTTACCATGCCATTGCGATTTTTACGTGTCCCTAGCTCTGAGAAATAAAACCCAAATGTAAGAATGCCGATACTGGATGAAACTACTCAGCCTGGTATGCCTTCTTTGACACTCAATAGATAAGCTCTGTGGTTTCTGTTGAGAGAGTGCACATACCCTTGCAGTCAGAGTCACTTCCACATGTTTTTCATTTGTCCCCTCCTCCAACATCTGCTCTGTTGCCCAGACATGCTTCACTCTCACAAATCTTGGGAAAAAATCGTCCTCACCCCAAGTCCTGCAAAGGTTTTTTACCTTCAGAACCAGCCCTGGAGCACCTTCACTGAAGGAAGGCAGAGACAGCAACACGAGGCAATGAGATCAGTTCAGTCAAGCTCTCCACAGAAAACTTCCCTTCATCCAATTAATTTTTTTTTTACTCACCTCATCCACATCATTCATAGTTTTGCCTATCTGTCATATTACCCCTCGGTGGTCTTTTCCAGGCTTAACAATCCTAGTCTATTGGACTTCTCCTTACAACACAGCTGTTCCATACCCCCATAACCGCTCTATGTGGGTTCTCCACTTCTAGCAAAGCCTTTCCAAGAGGGAGTCCAGAAGGCACCTCGACAGATTACCAGAGAAAGAGAGGGCAAAGAACAAAATGGTGACCCCTTCTGTCAAGGCATACAAAGAAAGAAACATCCTTGACTCCCTCTGCTGTCACCTCCCCAACCCCTTCAAATCCTCAAGTTAAAACCAGAGAAGAAGCAGGGCAGCATGTCTCCTATCTATAAAAGCTGAGAATATGCTAGCAACGCAACTGCTAGCTTCCCCTCCCAAATCACTCTGGTTAACACGAGGGAAATAATTTATATCAATAAAGATGGTAAAGTTCATATACAGTACATGTAACAGATAAAGACAGGATTAAATGAGCAAGTAAAGACATCACCTGCCTAACATGGATATCTGTAGTTTGAATATATCATTTTAGAGACAGCAATTAATTTATTCTGTACTTGCATTCATTTTTAGATAAAACTGGTTTGAATAGGCTTAGAACCAATACCAAATTTTCACTTATGTTTGAAAACAGATTTGTGTTTCTAACTCATTACCTTTAAAGGTTGAAAGTCATGCTATCAATATTTCTGACGTCCTTAGTGACTTCTTAAACATACATTTACTTAAAACCAGCCATTTTTTTAATATTATATATAGTCAAAGACTTATGCAGAGTGAGTTAGAAAACTCATTTTCTGAGAAGAAGCCTAAAGAAGAATTCATCTGTTCATATTAAAGCATAACATAACAGGATTTAGGAGCGGGGAAGGAAAGGGATGGGGGGAGGTACCTATACACGCATCAAAGCTTCACTTAAATATATAAAAGAAATAGGTATCAGTTGGGCTGAAGCAGCATTACACAGAGACTTCATAAGGAAAACTTTAGTATGGAAGAATTTTAATTTTCTCTCCCAAGTTTTCTGTAACTCACTTTTTTTCTTCAAAAAAACTAGAAACCTGAAAGTCTAGTTTATATGCCTGCTGCAGTTGCAAGGGACACAAATATTTATGACATGATTTGTACATTGTCATGTTAATCACTTCTACACCTCCTGTCAGCAATCAATCAATGTTGCTAATATTTACCTGAGCAATAACCATTGTTTTCAACAAGAAAATTACTAGCTTGTGCCCGTTTTTCTTATTAAGTATTATTTTACAAATCAAGGCTTTGATTCGACAAGTACGCAAATTTTTGACATGTTCATGTATTTCCCTGGAAGCCAGTGAAGCGCTCTGTGCACAAAGCAGAGTTCATTTCATGCTTTGCAAAAACTTTACTAAGAATTTAGGAACCAAATACTAAAATCTGCTTCAGTTACCAATAATATGAATTCAACTGAGAAACACATGGTGACCTGTTTATTAAAAGGTACTTAAACTGCTGATCCCATGTAGGTTAACAGAACAGTAAGTTTCTGAAATGTATTTTTGTGATCAAATTCAAGAGATCTAGAAGTCTATCTGAAAAGGAAGAAAAATAACAGACACAGCAGAAGATTAAAGAGGGATAACAGAAAAGGTAGGGAATGGTGAATTTGAAGACTCTAATATTTAGGCCCTAAATATTAGGGCCTAGATCTTCCATAAGTAATAAAAAAAAAAAAGACTAAACAATACTCTTTTTCAAATCAATCCCAAGTAAACAATAGGTTTATAGCTCACACTAATTCTAGTGAGAGCTTCATGATCCTTTTAGTGGCACAGCACAGAGCTCATTAATTAGAAATGCCAAAATGCACCTCAACACTGGAGTTTTGTTTTGCATTTTATCACTTGTCTCGGTTGTTAACTTTAGCCATTAAGAAAAAAAAAAAATCTGTTTCAATAACCACAATTCACCCCATAGCTGATTTTTCATTATGTGTTTTGGGATTAATTTTTTAGTATTTTACACAGTAATTAGCTAGTTTGGGAGCAAACCCTCTCCAGGGGATCATTAATTAATCACAGACATGTTGTTTATTAATGTGTATTTTTATTTTCCAAAACTGTGCAGCGAGAGTGAACACAATTTAGTCCCTTCTCTTAAAAACATAAATTAATAATAATTGTTTTACTGCACAATTAATTATGGCCCAGTTTTAAAGCATCCCCAAGTTTGATCAAGCAGGAGGTGAAGAGTACCATTTTTTTGGCATAATGAGCACAATCTTTTGAACTCTTCTGTTGAAGAAGTTTGGTGCTCAGGACAGAGCTTCATGAACGCGTTTGCAGGATGCATGCCATCTTGCTGTTACAAAATGGCAGCTACTCACAGTAAGAGCATGTAAGGGGCAATTCCACACAAATACAAGTTTAATATAAGGCGGTTTACCCCTTAAAGTAAAGGGTAAACTTTATGTAAAAAAGGGGTAAATATGTGATCATGTAAGGGGTAAAATATGTGACCATGTGCCAGTCTCAGACAGAAAACTGAAATAAAGGTATGCCACACTTTCAAAAATAGAGGCCATTCAGCTGTGCTTTGTTGATTTTGACGGCAGCTTTATGCATAAGTAAAAAAAGTTATAGGTACAACACAGCCTTTTCAAATTAAGAATACAGCCCTATTACCATCATCAACTCACAGACCCTTTCCTAGAAATCAAGGGGTAGACTCCAATGTGTTAAAGCCAGAATGACAACTAGGAGTCCTGTTGACAGCCGCTAAGATGAAATGAGTAATTCTGGTTAGACTCTGGTCCCCCAGCTATTTTTTCCACAGGATATTTCTTAATGCTAATGCCAATTCCAGAACTGGAAACCTTTCAGGAGCAAGCCCATAAGCAGAGCAATTCACCATAAGAAACATTTAAAGGCCACACTTTAGATCAAGAATTGAGAGGTTTCAACTAGCCTGGACTTGCTCCATACATCTCCACATGATGTGTATCTAAGAAGAGGTTGAAACATATCTAAAGAACAACTAAATGAGAAAACCAAGGAAAACAAACACACACAGCAGGTAATAATTGTGATAGGATATTTCCCATTCCCCTAGGTTGATGGACGAAGAATCACGTGTGAAAATCAGAATCTCCCCTCCCACCCTACTGCCTAAAAATGCTACTATAATCAAGAAACAAAAAAGAAGAAAGTTGTTCACTTTTCTCTAACACTGTCCTTCCCCCAACTTTACTAGTGTCCTTTAAAAAGGGAAAACTCAAGACATTGTGCAGAATTTCCTTCATTCGACAAAGCTTACTTTTACTCTCATGCTTTTGGCAGCAAATGTTTCCTCTTTCCAGATAAATCAATCAGGAGCCCCAAAATGTCTGCACAAGTTTGCTACAAAGGAATAATTCCAGGGGAAAGAAGCTTTATTTCTGTTGGAAGCATGTAGTTCTTTTGGAGGTTCATAAATACAGGTGGTTTCCATCTATAGGTTACTTCATCAGAGCCTCTTGCTTTTGAAACTAACTTAGTTGAAGAGTAGGGAGGGGAGAAACTCAGAGACTGAGTCTCCTTTTTTGCCCCCAGGCAGAATTTCATCTTGTACCCAGTTGAAGGCTGTGCTGGATGACACGGGATTTACTCTGGATGTTGCTGTCTCTCAGAGTGGCTCACACCATTACTGACAGACCATGAATGCAAGTTATATGGTCCTGTGGTAAAACAGTGAGGTTGCGACTCATGAAAGTTCAGTCTAACTTCTGCCTGATTTGATATCTACATTTGAAATTTTGAAGAAGGCTAAGAAGCAAACTCAGAGTATAATTAATAGATTCACACTGAATATCTCCAATTCCATCTATGTTCTTTGGCAAAAGAAAAAAGAATTACATTATCCATATTTTGCCTTCCTCTCCAAGAGGCCTTCTCTCTACATTTTTCACAAGAGATAGAAACTGAGCAAGGAAGATAGCCATGGCATTCTTCCAAACTTTAACAATACAATAAACCCAATTCACACAGGTTTCCAAGATGAGGATCCATTCACAGTAGAACATCTGCTCCCAAGTCTTGCATCACCCCTGAACCCCAGCAGCCTCTTGAAATCACCTCTTGGGCTCACCTCCTCATCAGTGAGTATGAAACATACTCATGAGTCTGCCAGGCTCTACGGGCATAGATTCACATAGATGTCCTCTCTGAAGCTTAGCTGGTGACACCAAAATGAAACATCACTTTGACTGTAAAAATCTACATCATTTCCACCCCACTTCTGGCAGAAGGAAATAATTAGTGCTGGCAATAAACCTATCAGAGCATCTCAATTAGAACTTTGCCGAAATTAATGCAGAAGACAGAACTTTCAGAAAAAGAGTCCCAGGTTCCCTGACAGTATTTGTTCAAATATGCTAGAACTTTGTTTCATAACAGTAACTTAGATTTTTTTACTTTTGAAACAGCATTTTGTTGAATATCAACACTTTGTTAAAGCTCATAGTTTGAACCCATTGTCTTAATGTCCACACAAAGTGTCCACGACTACGCATTCTCTCCACACCACAGAAAGGCCTGTTCTTGAGATATAAAAAATATACGTACTTAGTCTAACTCATAACTGCTTAGTTACTGCAAACTTACTTTCAAAGATAAAAATACCATTTTCTTACTGATTTGAACAGAAAAAGTCTTGAAGTACTGCGGCATGCCTTTTTGAAGGGCAAGCAAATTAGGCATACCCCTTCATCTTCTCTGAGCTTCTGTCATGATTTGATGATGGCCAGAGACATCACATTTAACTGAGCCATACTACACTAATAACTAATTAGCTAAATAAAAAAACCCTCGAGTATTTCTCCAGATGCTGTCCTCTGATTTCTGGAATTCTGTGCATCTCCAAGGTCAGCAGGAGATGCCTGTAACAAACATCCGGTTTCTATCTGGTTCCTCTCTGTGCATGAGTAGCCAAGATAAATCATAGCACTTTTTTTTGCCGCCCCCCCCCCCCTTTTTTTAAAAACAAAACAAATTTTTTCCCTCCAAACTGAGCAAACCTACAGTCATGAGAGACTTCCCACAGCTAAACAAGCCAAGGCATGGTCAGAATGATAATGAATCTGACAAATGGAACCGGCATCATTCTTCGCATGGATAAGCTAAAAACCTAACTTTTTCTGAGCAAGCACGGATTGCTATTTTAACTGTAAAACTGCATCAGCCAGTGGCATCAGCAAAGCAGAGCAGGTTGGACATCATTTAATAAGTCTGGCTGTTTAGAAGGCCAATAAATAAACAAAAGGCACCAAACCACACTTTCCATCGCTTCTGCCAGTGTCTGACAGCCCCGCAGCCCCAGCCAGCGCGCAGGTGCTCCCTTCTCCCCCTGCCCACTCCACTCAGGACATGAGCTCCCACCCCGGCTGCGCTCCATGCCCCCTGCGCTGCCTCAACAACTGGCAAGGACTTCAGCAGCATCCTTGTCACCAGGGACAAGGAAACAACACCAGCTTAAGAACAAGACAAACAGAAGATAAATGGTGAATATCGATACTTACACTGAGACTAAGCTATAAACAAAACCAGGCACAAAACAAGAAAAAAGAAGAAGAAATCAAAGAACTTTATGCATGTCTTAAGAGTCAACCGACAGCTACTGACACCGCATTTGGACTATGATGCAGTTTTTGTCATCATACTGGATAAAAGGAAATAACCAAAATGAAAACAGAAACTGTTATAATAAGAGGACGACTAATTCCAAAAGATACAGAAGAGGTTAGACAAACCAGTCCCATGGGGGGACGGGGGGTCGTGTACGTGGCTGGTTTCCAAAAACAAAACCAAAAAAAGAACAAAAGGACTTCCAAAGAAATAGCATGTGAAAATCTTGCTTCTTCATCAGAAAGCAATAATCACTGTATGTTAATAGAGAGAGAGAGAGATAAAAAGAAGGGGACACTGATTGAGCTCTATATGAATTTCAATACGTTCTCCTTCTAACTGCTTTCTGTAACTGCCTAACAATACAGCGAGGAAAAATGCTTCAGCTGAGAGGGTGTTAAGAAAAATATTATGAACCAAAATATGCATCCTAGCCTCTGCACTACTTCTTGCAACATACTTGGGATAACAGAAAGTCTTCCAGATTTCAAAGCTGAAGGGCATATCTGACCTAACTAATCACAGCAAGTGACCTCAGACAAATTCCTTCAGACTTGAATTTTCAAGATGGGACTCAGAAAACACGTTCAAGAACAGCATGAAGCCAGCCTCAGGTACAGTTTCAGGATCACCATGGCCACAACCCGTGCCCGAGTCTGAATGTGCAGTTCTAGTGGAAGAAAAGGAAGACAAAGGTCCATTAAAGCAAAATAGCGCTGAGTGCGATTACGTACAAATAAGAATCCACTGGTAACAAGAAATTCATTTTACTCTCACTAAAAGAAACAGGAGAATTCTTCAAACATGTATGTATGGAAGAACATCTTTTTGCATATGTGAGCTATCAGGCTAAGGAGAAGTTCACATACAAAGAAAAGCCCTGCTGAGCATGTGACAGCAGGAAAAATACTGTAAACCACTTGTTTTCCTGGGCCAGCACGGCAGCGAATAACTTCTACAGCTAGTAGCTTTGCTTTCATTTCTCAACACTGAAAAAGGTGAACACCTGGATCCTACAGAGAAACTTAATTCAGATTAAGTAACTACCTCAGGAGAGCTCAAACACAAATAATTCCAGTTGTTACTTGGAATTGGTGATAATGCACTATGTGCTCTCTCAGTGGCCTTGCCTCCATCATTTGTCATTAAGTTTTCAGCAGCATTCACATTTTTAGTTATTAAGTCACTGCCAATATTTCACATTTAAATAACCTGTAATACTCAAGTTTGAATTTTCAAACTCGATAAGGAGAATTGCCATACCTGAAAAGAACAAAAGAAGTACTAGCAGGACTATGACTCAACTGGCATCAAAGTAGAAAGCTTTGCTGGAAGGGAAAAGGGATAAACAAATTCCAGAATATACAGAGAAACAGGTGTAAGGCAATGACAATTTCTTTAGGCCTTAATATCATCAAAATGACATTGTTTTGTGCATATAAAATCCATTTTGCTTAAATAAACTAGTCATAGCCTGCAATCTCCTTTTCTTATCCCTTCCAAATAAATAGCGAGAGATGTCAGTTGACTCAGAGCCTTGGTTACTGTGGATGGGATCCTGCAAATATACGGTTGTCAGTGATATAGTGAGACACAGCAGACAAGGCATCATACATGCAGAATTTCTCAGGAAAGCTAGAAAGTAGACAGAAATAATTTTCATTTAGATCCTTTCATGAGAAGATTTAAATATAGTCATATGTCTGTTAGTACTGTGGCTTGGAAGAAAGAAAGGAAAAAAAAAAAAAGGCAATAATGTCTAAGTACAAAGAAGATGGAAGAGACAGACCCATCAAGGAAGTCACAGGATTATTTATTGCCTCACAACCAGGAGATTGCCCAGCAAGGCCAAGAACAAGAAGCTATTTATCCCATATGTAACATACTCTGTTTTGTTACTCTACTTTATTTAATCTACCAATAAATTACTATATGCCATATATCCCAAGAAAATAAACAGCAGGATTTACACGTAAGCATACTTCATCAAAATAATAATAGCTTGCATTCAGACTCCACATCTCTGGAACACATATATCCTCCCATCTGATCAACAGAAACATTCAACACAAAAATACGCATGCACAAGTGAGAGAAGTAGGCCTGGAAATTCATCTTCATTTTGCAATGCTTCTCTGATAGCTAAAACATTTGCCTGCAGACCTGAACTGAGGTAAGAGCTTTTATATATGTCAGTGTTTTGGCCGGATCCTCACAAGTCACTGCTGTGGACGTGGATTCAGACCAAGTTCTGCTCCTTTGCTCCACACATTTTCACAGAAAAATTAAGCAAAGGACACATACATATTAACTAGTAACATGAGCTCTTCTTCCATTCAGTGTCCATAGGAGAAGGGAAGGCAGAGAAGGGGAGTAAGCAGTTTCACAGCTGACAACCAGTTTTCTTACCCCATGAAAATAATATACACTTTCTGAATGGTAACTGGATGCGCTGTCAACAAACACGTCAGGCAGAAGAACGCACAACTGAACACATCGGTGGCTGGGGCAAAAAGTCAAACCACTGCCACTCAACAGATTGAAGGGATGCTCTGAGATGAAAACTCTTCCCTGAGCACAACAGAAAGGTTCCCAAATTTTGGTCTCCTAAAGCCCAGGTTTATCTCCCAACATTAAGAACAATTCCTGTTCTGAATGAGCAAATATCACTGCCAAGTAGATCTCAAAACCTTCCACGCTATCTCCAATTTTTCTTCAAAGCCTTGAAACCAGACACAACACAGCAGCCATTCCACAGTCAGTTTTTCTTGGTGGCTTTCCTGCCACCTCTCAGTTACTTACCAGTTTGCATTGTGGTCACCTAGAGCTGGTTCTGAAGTGCCTCAGCGTCTTCCAGAACCTGACTTTCTTCCACATGCAACACAGCACAGCGAAGTGACAGGAATCCCTAGTTGCCATATAAATACTGGTAATTCTCTGAGAAATTAAGTGAGGCTGTCCAAAGGTTTTTTGGGGTTTTTTTTAAGCCAGCAGAAGTTTCACAAACCAGCATTTTTACAGACCAATGAAAGGCTCATCTGTCCCACAGCTGATCCAGTAAGAAGCTGCCACTCTCCAGCAGAATGGCAGTATTTGCTCTCTTCCACACTCACCTGAAGCACATTTGCTAATATTATCAGTCCTCATCTAGAGGAAACAATTATTCCCTTTAAGCAGCTGAGAATGGCTCTGTAAGACCTGAAGTGCTGGCACTATTCCGCTACAAACACACACACACTTGCATCACACACCAGTCCTAAGAACCAGTGACATAATTCAGATTCATAGTTTGTTGGAATGGCCTCAAAGACATGGCACATGGCAGCAGAGACCAGTAAATCTGCAGGGCAAGCTGGTGTCTAAGCCATCTGCTGCTAGGGAACCACTGGACAGACACCATTCCTCAGTAGTGGAAGTGAACAGTCCTGGGGGGAGGAGGAAGTGGAGTCAGGAGTAGTAGGAAGACAATCCCACCAAACCATCTCCTGGGAAATCTCCTCTGTAATGGAAAAGCTCATGAGACAACATCATCCCCACCCAGTCTCCCTCCCAAAGGTGGCAGACTGGAAAAATCTTTCCAGCACACAAAGACCTTGTGAATCTGAGAATCACATGAATGAAGATGGGCCTCCCACAGGAGGCATCAGATGACATTACTGAGCTTTTACCTCCCTCTTTCCCCCAAAAAAAATTTGCCTGTGTCATGTCTCAAGTAACACTTCACAAGCGGCAGCTTCCAATACTGAGTTGTTATCTTCTGCCTGGAATTATGTTTCCTCTCATTTGCTTTGTGACATACATCTGAACAGACCCATTTCTCGAGACACTTCAACTACCTTTGCACACATTTGGCAGAGTAACTTAAACCACCAGATGAAGATTTTCTGACCCAGTTCCCTGGTATTATTTAGAAACTGCTTTGACACCCATACTTCTATGTTTGTTTTCCAAATTCAGTTTTAGGCTTTTTTATTTTTCTAACATTACTTCCTACATCTCTTTCCCATCAGCCTTCAGTCACGCCAACTGATAACCACACACTACCTGCTTGTCCCAGCATTAAGCAGATGAGAACTGCATCAAAGTCATCACACAGCCTAAGTCAAACCCAAGTTCTCAGCACTGGTAACACCCCCACCCCAAAGGTATTCAGACCATCTGTAAACATTACCCATATAGCACATATTCTAACCATTTCTCTGGAAATTCTCCATCGCAACATACCACACATCACAACACAAAGCGGTTCGGTAGTCACCACCAGTCTCCTGCTTCCTAAATATAAACCAAGTCATGAGAAAGCAGACAGCTCCGCCATGGCTGGTAACGATTTTACTGTATCTAGATCAATAAAGAATTACCACACCCAAGAAGGAGGGACAAGCAGGCTTCCAAAATCCTTTGGGTCACAGGCTCTTCCCTAAGTCTGCCACACACCAACCCCACCCTTTTAAGTCTCCCAGGAGTGAAACAGTCAACGTTTATTCCAAGATCCTGCAAAAAGTAACACCGAGTCTCAAGAGAGATAGATTTCTCTCTCCTCCATCTCCCATAATCCAGATCCTCTCCTGCAGGAGGAGAAGGTAAAGATATAGTTCCATATCTATCCTTCCTACATGCGCTTCTCTCTCAAGCTACTTACTATAAATAAAACTTTAAAAAAATGCACAAATGTTATTTAGCGTATTGTATGCCTCCTGCATTATGGCATTCAAATTCCTCTTGTTCATTCTTCACAGAGCTCTCCTTTTTTTTCCAACTACACCCTTCCCTTTAACTCTTCAAATTCAAAATATTCTCTACACAAGAGTTCTGGTTCAGAGACGGGTGTCCTTTAAATCAAGACATTTTTCATGGCAATGTCCCACAGAGGGAGTAGCCTTTTTGGTTTGGGTTTGGGTTTTTTTTTTTTGAGAGAGAGAGAGAGACTGTGAGAGCAAGCACATTACAGAATGAAGAACTGACTTGGCAAAACTCCCTCCCCTTTCACACACTTCCACTTCAAACACACAGAAGTTGTTCCATGAGCGAAATAAATGAAATTTGGCTTCCTCAGAGTTGGAGACACTAAACGTAGTAAGGAGTACATGAGTATTAAGGATTTTGCTGAGGTCAGAGTATTCATAACACCTCCAACCAGATTCTCCTATATTCACAAGAACTTGCATTCCAGCTTTTCCATCAGAGGAGATTCTTATCTCTATCCCTCAGCCAGCTCACATGCTTTTTCACCAAGCATCTAGGCGTCTAGCGTCGGACAGCTTCAAAGTTACTGGGTGGAGTCAGAAAGTATTACATATGCAGCAGGCACAATCACAATATCCTAATTTCCTAAGGAAGGTGGCCTTAAAGAAAAAGGTGCTCTGGATATTGGGCAAAATTAACACTAAAATATAGCTAAACAGCAGCAATACAACTCAGCATATAAGAAGCAGTAATTACAGCAATTCTTATTGATTTTGAGTCTTAAGATTATTTTGGTTTGATTTCATTATGACATTGATATTAATTTATCTAGTGTGCACACATATGACTGAAGGTGTTAAACCATGATTTAGGTGCTTAGAGAAACCACTAACAACAGAAGGACAAGAACCAACAGCTCGAGACTGACTGACAATAATCTAGGAATAAATCATAACAGCAAGCAGCTAACCAAAGGAACAGGTTACCAGCCTTGCAATGAGGTTAGTCACATCATCAACGCTGGCTGTCATTCCAACAAATATGCTGCAATTCAGCCACACGTTACTGGCCTTGATCACATTCATTTCAGTGAAAAAGAAAACAGTTCCACCATTATAAGGCAGAGTGGACAAATTCTATAGTTCTTGTTACACTAACAGTCCACAGACATGAAAGCAATCTTGCATAGTTGGAAGTAATTACTCTAAACTTTGGCAGAGAAAAAACTACCAGAGCACAAATAAAATGTTCACTCAAGGGCCAAACATTTGTTTATAGACCTCTCTTTGCATGTAATGCTGCTCCTCAGAGGTGTTTATCTTCTGTCTTGGTATCCAGAGTAGGTAATCAGTGCTTTGCCTAGAAGAATGAAGCAGATGCTTTCCATGCCAGAACCTACACTCAGAGAGTGAAATTTAGGTTGCTTTGAAAAGGAAGGCAACTTCTTTTTTTTTTTTTCCTTTTTTTTTCCCCCAGTTTGCCCACTTCAGAGAGCAGGTAACAACATTTCAGGACACAAGGCGAAGATGCCTTACTCTCTCCCACTCAAATAAACTAACTTTGAAAACAGGCAAGAACAGCCTGCACACAAACACCCACACCCCCCAAATTATGATATTTCATGATAGAACAAACCAATCCACAAACCATTGAAAACGCTGAGAATCTTCCTGCTGATTTCAGTATGTTCTGGAGCAGGCCCATATTCCAGTTCCCACAATGTGACCAGTAAACATTGGTATGACAAAAAGGAAAAGGCTAAAATTTAAAAAGAAAAAAAAAAAGCAGCACACTATTACTTTGCTGCTTTGAATGAAAGACTATACAAAAAGCGGTGTGTATCCTACTCCTTTATTCACCTGAGTCTCTGGAAGATGTCATCTTAGGAAGGTAAAAAGGCTATCAGTGGTTTTACATGGATTAATTCAAGTGTTCTCATGGACTAAAGCAAAGGCCAGCAGCACCTACAGAAAAGAGTTTTTTCATTCAAAATTTAATCAAAGGAACACAACAGCACGTACAAAAAAAAGTGACAAATCCTACACTACTCCTTCATGCTATTGTTGTGCTCTGAGCTTATGGGCAGGACTAAGTGCACCACAAAGATCCCTGAAACACTTCTAGAACAACTAAAACTATTTTCTGACATGCAACTTATTCACAGACTTCGCTGTTCATGATTGTTTTGGTCCTAACTTACTAGAGGGATTAATTTCATAACCCACAGAAAGCAATTATGTGATACACTTGCTTGTCATGTTTGATATCTTAATTTTTAGTCGTTTCTCTTCAAAGGACGACTTCCTGCAGTGCTGTACATTTCTGAGCTACTGTTTGCAAGTGTAAAGTAGGTACAGTAACATCCACTGAACAGCTCAATTTTTCCCCCGATTCCTGAAGGACAAACAAGTAAGCTCCTGACGTAGCACCTACAACGTGCAGAACAACCTGACAACTGACTGGGCTGCAAACCCAAACCTTGTGGCTTTAGAAACGTCATCTTCCTCTTCATCCCACTTTCCCTCCCCCCTCAGAGATCTCAGGTCCCTGCTGGCCAGCTTCTGCTACTGGTGTCCTGGTCACAGCTTCAAAGGCTAAAACACATCGGTCCTCCTTCTCTATCGAGGTATTGGGAGCGCAGAGTCCTTACCCGCAAGTTCATTGCTACTTGTTCAATCCCTACTTCACAGGCCAACCTCCCTCCAGGAAAGGGGAGACACAGGCATCTTTCAGCACCATGAAAGGAGAAGGAGTATCTTTTCACTAACTGTACAGGGAGAACGTGCTGCTTGTTAAATGCAATTTACGTTTCAATATTTGACTGTATCATTTTTCGTAGTAGGAGACCTACAAAGTTGAAGTAAAACAGCGCTTGGACAACTACCTCCTCTCTCTCCTTCTCGTCTGATATTCCCACTTACTGTCATCATAACTCTCTTGGTAACTGCATCCCTGGTATATCAATACAACATATACTAGCCAGAAGACTAGATTGTCTTCCTTTTATATCATGGTATGGTCTTACTAGTGTTTTTCACAATAGCCTGCTGAGACCAACAAATGTGCCCACTCCTCTGCTCACAGATATTCTCTCCCTTAGAAGTACATGTCATCACAATCAGGTACACTATTGTTACTAAAGCTGTTTTTATCTTCTGATTTGAAGGATGTTTGAAAAGAAAAGAATTAAGTGATACGCGGTACAGCCCATTCTCCAATTCACACTTTAGGCTAGATAATTGCCAAGAACCACAGCGTTGAGTATGAAGAGATAACAAGGACAACATAAAATCTCAGCACGCTTTTCTTTCTTATAAGAAGTGTCACCTAAAACTATGGAACCAACTGATGCTAATGTCACATCAAGCTCTTCCCTATTTACATGAGATGGAAGAAAATTCTTTTGTGTACCCTTCCCACTAGCCTTCTCTTGCTACTTCTGCAGTAACTCACATCAACAATCTGCCAGATTCCATTAAAAGCATATTTGAAAGATTATTTTTTCCCCAAACCCCCTGAATTTAAATAAAAATTTGCTCAAGTTGTCTCCTGTTCAAATAGAAAGCCAGGGTTAAAGAAAATGCATACAACCTGTAGATAAACAATCCTGGGGATGGGGAGGGGACAGAAAAAATGCCATCTTCGTAAGACAGCATTTTTTTACAGATTCTTTCAAATTCTGTATCAGATTTAATACCAGGTATTTACTGGGTAGGTTATAGCACAGATATACCACTGCAGCCTTCAGAAGAAAGTACTGGACAAAAACAGACCAGACTTGTAAAACAAGCGTTCAGAGTCTACCAACCACGTATTCACACAAGTGTAACTTTTAGGGAGGAATCAAGTTCTACCAGTGTTATAAGAGAAATACAATAGTCAGGACCACTGCGTGATCCGACAAGAGTTCCTGAACACAGAGTCCAACCCCAGGACCTTCACTCCAGACCTGAGAGGGGTTCAGCCGAGTCAGAGGTCTCTGCAACGCACGTCAGAAAAGCGCAAAACATTTATATCACTGTTACTGAATTTGAGCAGAGGGGTGTAAAATTCAGTGCGATCTGTTTAGAAAGAGATGAAGTCTGATTTGATCCAGTATCAAGGACATTACATCATCATTTATTTATTCTAGAATCTGGCATTACACAGCAGCTATCTCACTGTAATCAGCCAAGAATTTAAGCTTACAGCATGCAATGAAGAAGAAAACACAGAAATGCCAGAAGCATAACATCAACACATGAAAATATTACCATTTGCTTCCAGCTATGGTGGCAGAGGCAAGCCAAGCATTGACTACAATATGACAACTCATCACACCAAGACCTACACCTCTTCCTGTGTAAACATGCGCTGCAGGACAGCTCGCACTGACCTGAACCTCTCAAAGCCTACCATAAGTAAAGGCAAGCACAAATGATGAGCAGCATATTTTACAAATTAACACACATATCATATCACACATAGGTCAGGACCCCAAACTGATTACACTGAATAATCAAGTATCAGCTTTACCAACGCAGCCAGCTGCTGGTTTTGTGGTGTTGGGTTTTTTTTAATTTCATAAGAAGCATTTATCTCAGTTGACATGTTCAGCAAGAAGCCAATACAGCAGCACTTTACATAAGGTGTTCTCTCAAGAGTGATGTTTTTTTCCACTGTCTGTTACAGTACAGACCTACAATTATGAGAATTCCCGTGGGTAAAGTTCTATAAAGTATTTTCTCCACATGCAACATTTCTCTGAACAGAACGTTTTTAAATGACCACTTTTCATACAACATTTAGTTTTATTATGTTCCAAAAAAATCCAAGTGTTCCATTCAGAGCCTTTGACCAACAAATTTATCTGGTTGTCATTTGGAAAATGAAAATATGTTTGAGCAATATGCATGTATTAACACATATGCATGTCATAACACTACTATCTATGAGTTTCTTTTAGCACTAGTGAGAAGTACTAAGGTATACCTGGACTACATAAGTTACAAAGATATTTAACCTACCTCATCAAAGCTGCTGTCTTCTTTCTTCAAGGCTTTAAAATAAAACAAAAAAAGAAATAGTTATCTGTACTGCATTTCAGTGAGCACAAAGTAACTAACACCAGAAAAGAGAAAAACAGAGCAGCATTTTTCTGTTAAAATAGGAAAGAACAGGCTGGCATGAATAACAATTTTATACTCAAAATCTGAATCTGTAAATGGAATGTAGGACTGCACAGCGTGTTTCCAGAAAGTAAATTTACATATTTATGAAAAATATTATCCTCTCAGGTTAAAGAAAATAAGAGTTCACAAGTTAGGGGTTTTTTTAATTCCTAGTGAGCGTGAAAACACTTTATGGAGAGCCTGACTGAACTTCAAAAGGGAAAAGTACAATAAATACCTAACCATGTATTCAGTTTGTCACGTACTAAACCTTTATGAAATAGTATGCATTGTAGCATGCTTTTTTCTTTTTTCTTTTTTCTTTCTTTTTTTTTTACAATATGACTTACAGTAAAGCAGAAGAGATTTCTGTCTGTCTTACACTGTTAACTAGCAATTAACCAACAAACAAGGAAGAGGAAAACAGTGCAGAAATCATGTGAGCTAGTAAAGCAAGAAAATAGACATGAATAGTTCTGAAGTAGCAGCAAAGATTAGGCTGGTGAAAATTTTTCCTTTAGCATACTGGATATCTGTATTGAAATGTAAAGAAAATTAATGTCTCCCAGTCTCCATTGAACTGTGTCAGTCTGAAGGTACAAGACTGGTTCCTTTTCTCTGTACACCACAACCTGCCCAACCGGGGACTGTGTACTGCACACCCTCACCTGAAAGTGCTCTTCGTTTACTTCTCTTGAAGAGTTAAAATAAGACAAACCATTGCATTGATGCACTATTTCTTTTCAGTTTAAATCATGAAGGTTTGCAATTTGAGGGAGGTCACCTGAATGACCACACAGTTCGTGCAGTGCTGCCCCAGAAGGCTCCCTCTTCATCACTTCAGCAGTATCATGTTTCTTACACTTAAAATGCATTTATTTCTGCAGGAGAGAAATACTAAGGCGCCTAGCATGGTTGAGGATCTAGACTCCAGTAGTTTCTTTGCTCTTTTAGATGCTCCTTCTGCCTTCAAATCGCTAGTAGTTTCTAAACCCCACCTCTTCCAAACCCTGCCTTCAGAAACAACAGTGTTATTAGCTTAAAAACAAACAAACAAACAAACAAACAAACAAAACTGTAGAAGCTGTATGACAGGCATAACAGAGGCAGGACACCTCTGCAAAAAGTGCTGCAGCTCCACAAGCTCTGCTATGGGTAGCAAGGCACAAATCCCAGTTCTCCTTGTACAGAAAAGCAGGGATCGTCCAGCCTTCCTTTCCTTTCAAATTCCCATTTCTTTCAGACATGAAATATGTCTTCCCTCAAATCTTTGAAGATCACTGTGTTACAATTACTCATCTAGATTTCAGCTCACTAACACAAAAAAAACAAACAAACAAACAAACAAACTGGGATTTTGCCGAGGAGATTTGAGGCACACGTTGTATATTTTTATCATGAGTGCATTTTTATGGTTTTGAAGGCCAGACAAAACGTTTTCAGACTGCCAATCCCAAGTATCCAGAACTATGAGTCAGGACATTAGAAAAAAAAGGGGGGGGGGGGGGGAGAAAGAAAGAAAAAACCTGACATGCAGAACGCGTTTTAAGAACACACTTTTAATCTTTTCATTTATCTTTCAGGTCACAATGACATACAAGCTATAAATTAGTATATGACACACCTAGGTCACACTGACAAGCTTTTCTCCCTTACCAAAACACAAGATTTTCACACGACCAAAACATTCCAGGAATAGCCAAGCAACAGATAACCAAACAAAATTCACAATGTAACAGAACAACAAGAAATGGGGAATCTGTGATCCACTGCGTATTTTTGGCTTGTCTTTACCTTAACTTCTACCTTTGACTAAAAGAGGTTTTTTAAGAATCTCCACAAATAAGAATATGAGAGTTCTGGCCACTCATTTAATCAGATTCTGTTTAATAATAATTTCACTCTCAACCAATTCACTACATAGCATCTTCAAAAGAAATCATCAAACCAGCGTATTTTACACAACAAATTATAGTTGAACCGGGTTTTTTTCCTCATCAATGCAATCCTTTTCTTTTTAAACCATTAAAAAAAGCTTTGCTGAACTTAAAAAAAAATAACCTGTTTACAAATGAACTTCTCATTATCTCAGGTATGTGAGCTATGTGAGTGTACATTGGAGGAGATTAGTGGAGATAACCTTTGTATTAGTGAGGAGCTGGTAACAAAGCCCAGGGATGCTGAGAAGCCCACAGACTGCTCTCAGTGCATTGTGAGCAACCTCAGCAATGTTTCTCTCCTTCTTTCTTTCTTTTTTCCTTCCTTCCCTTCTACCCTGGTGTTAGTTTTTGCCTAAAGAGGTTGCATAAGAAAACAGAAGTGAAGTGGCATGAGCTGAAGAGATCTCAAATATGATTTTGGTACTATATGAACTTCAACAAATGCATAGCCAAGAACTCTTTACATAACTAAAAGATGATGATACTTTTATAAAATTACTCATTATTAATTTTAATTACATAATTATCAAAGCATAAAACTAAGAACCAAACCTAATAAAGGTTTAAATGCTAAAATAAACAGTGAGTCAACTGAATCTCAAAAAGTTGGTTAACATACAGTATGATGTGTTCGTTTATAAGGACAACACAGTATATAAGCAAGGAAATCAGAATTTTTAAACTAATTTGGATGTTTGTATAAAAATGGATAGGCTGCCAGAAACCTATCAATAAAAAGAATTCTGTAAATTTTTCAGATTCTTAGTAACGCAAGTCCTTTATGATGAGCTAAATTTTATGAGGGACACTCCTTGAGAAAACTTCTGCCAGGAGAAAGGGTGCCTCAGCTGCAAAGATAGTTCATTTTTCTAGAACTGTGAGCACATAATTTCTGCAGTAAAAAGCCATCCTGTCTATTTTAGAATATTAACTTCACTTTTGCACCATAGGCCATATGCATTTCCTTCAACACATCGTGGTGCCGTATCGCCCTTTACCAGGCTTGCACATAGCACAAAGCGAATGCTCAGGGTGAAGGCTCAGAGATGGACAATTTCACACATCACATTTTTCAGCTCAGCAAAATAAACATTCTCAGTACCAGGTACCCTAACAGTTATGGGCAGGATCATAATTTTACAGGATGAATACGTATAATACAGCCAGATCTTCATCTGGGTGTAGTGGCTGGAAAGCATCAGTTCACAGTTAAGAAGATGGGCCAAGTCTACTTGAGGCTATCATCGGTTGTGCCCCGGGGATAACTAAGCTGGTTTTAAGACTACCTCCTCTTTTCTCTAAAGATGCTGGGGAAAATCGGTTCAAAAATTGTTTAACATACTGTGGCACAATGTAAAAAAAAATAAATCACCTTATAAATTCATTACTGATATAGCCTCTCAAATAGAGAGGATTACTTTGTGGGGAGAAGGTGGTCTTGAACGTAGTTTATTGAGTATTAACCTGCAAGCCCTAGGGAAAAAAAAAAAACCACTGCCAATGACAATTAGGATACCTTTCCATCGCTCTTATCCAACAGGCTAATATAAACTTTGGTATCAAAATGAAGGGGTCTTGTAGTATTGGAAGAATTGTATTTGGCAGCTGGGATACTGCCAACACAGGGGGGAGGCCTAGCAGTGCCTTACCATCCCAAGAACGGCCATCAGGTGTTCCCTACTGCAGCACGTGGAAGTTTGACTCGCTAATTGTCTCAACCACCACGTTACTCTTGTATCATTTATATGGTTATGCTCATGATGCTATACTGTGTCCTTAAACGTTTGAAAACGTGTAAATTGCAGCAGAACAGGGAAAGTTAAAAGATCATCATAGTTATTGATAATAAATCATAACTGAACAGATGACTGACAAAATTCCAGATTAGACACATATTAAATTAGTAATTCGGTAACCTCACCAAGGAACCAGCTTTTCCAAAAAGAGCTGTGAAACCAGAGTGACAAATACCCAGAAAGACTTTTTCTAATGAGGTTTGGGGTTTCTCTCCTGCATTTCAATATCAGAGTTAAGTACAGCATGTGTTTTAACGGAGGATTTCCTGGTATGCAAGTTAAGAGTTTTTTAAACATAGGCGTGCTTTGCTTGGGCTTATCTGTGGCTCTGGGTATCAGGGAGTGGACTATGTTCAAACCTCATACTGATAAATTAGAAGGTTTTTTGCTCAAAGTGCAGTTACCAGAATGAGGGTCAAAACAGTTGAGCATCTGAAGACTGAACAGTCTCGCTGGTAGCAGCTGAGTTTTAATCACAAAGCAACCACCACAAACAAACAAACAAACCAGGCACCCGACCACACTCCTACACTGCTGCACACACGCACAAAGAACTGGAGGAGCTGGAAGACGTAACAATCTGTGTACCTAAAATCAGGCCAAAGCTCCCAAGGAAACTAAAAGGTAGTTTAATTTGTGAAAAATGACAAAAAGAGATGATAATCCAACAGAGCCAAGTAAAACATGCAGACATTACCAGCCGGAGGGGCCATGCTCCCTAAAAGGCATTAACAGGACTGTCACTGTTACAACAAAGCAGCATCTTCATTCAAAATATTTTCTTTGTTAATGACTTCCACTATTAGTAAAACCTTTCCACAGTTCTGTATAAGAGTGTCTCTCTGTGTATATATACACGCACACAGACATGTGACAGACCAAACACCTCACTGCTTTTTTTTTTTTTCCTAATCAAAAAAAGTTAAATGCATTTTACAAGTTTAAGACTGATGATAGGTAAAAGCTATTTTCATATGGGGACAGAGAGATTTATAACTGTGACTTGACATTTGCTTCACAATTGAAACTTGGCATTTACCCTTGAAACTCCTGGTTTACAAATATGAATGAGCTTTTCTCAGTCTTTTTCATCTTGCAGTAGGACAATAAAAGATACCTGATTTCAAATGTTACCCTACATTTAAAGTTTGCAGTCCTTAAAAACTAAAGGTAATACATTGAACGCACACGCAACACATGAAAAATTGTAATGCCCACGTACTTTAGTGCACCTCCTTGGTAGGGCTATGGAGGGAGAACCAAATGCCACAGCTCACAGCTGCAGAACGGGCACTTCACATCCTCTCACTGGGACAAAGCAACTCTGAAAGCTGACCCACGTCTGCCAGTCAGACCGACTGTAAGGAAAAATGTCCCAGTGGGACAACCGATGGGTGTGGGCTGTGGAAGGGCCCTTACAGAGGGTCCACAAGGACGGGGGCTGCTGCGTCCGCTCGCCCATCCCGGCCACTGCCCGGCCTTCCGGCACTACCTCCAGCTGCTCTGCCCAGCCAGCTCGGGGATACCTCGCACCTCCTCCAAGGCACCTTCTCTCCCTGCTCAGCTGCGTGTTCATGCTGTCAGTGGGAAATAATGCTTTAAACGGTGAATTAAGCAACATAGTGTGCCAAAGACCAAGAGAAACACCAGTCCGAGCACACCAGAACTCTTTGGCATTGTTCTCGGTAACAAATTCAACTGCAAAATAAACTGGTGTCAAAACCAAACGCGATGTGGTGATACCAGGAGATAACACGCTCGGCAGCAGCGTTCAGATAACACTACCTCAGGATGCTTTATGTCAGTGAAAGAACGACAAGACTTCGCAGCAGATGACAGACTTCTTTTGTCTGGCCTCCCACATCACCCGGCCGCCGTTATCTGCTTCAGCATCTCATGCCTCAACTTAAAACAACGTGCAGCCCGAACAAAAAATAAATTACCAGACCTGCCACAAAACGAAAATAACCATTTGCTTTTTGCCAAGGTTTCTCGTTGGCGATGGAGGCGCGCTAGCCAACTCTCATTTACAGTTTGGTTTTTTTCTAGCCTATTTTGGGCTAACTCCATTACAGACCCATGCAGCACTGCCTGGGCTGCACATGCACTGCCGGGAAAGAGCTGTTATTTTCCTGAGCGTTCCTCCCGAGAAACGTTTTTCGGGGACGGCGGCGGCGCGGGTGTTTCCAGCCTTGCGGCGCTCAGCCTCCCGCCCCGCCGCCGCACAAGCCACCGAGCGAGCCCCTCACCCGGCACCGCCGGGCACCCTCGCCAATGCCCCTGCCCCTGCCCGGCTGCTCGGCGGCGGCGGGCACGGGGCTGCCCGACAGCGCAGCCACCCCCGCCCTCCGCCGCCGGGACCCCCCCGGGGCGCCGGGCAGCGCCGTCGGCGTCCGGGTGCGGGACTCACCTATTCGGCCGAAGCTCTCCGATAAAGTTCTCCGCAACTTTTTCATCCTGCTGATCTTCTCGGCGGACTGCGAGTCGATCATGTCACACATGGGGGGCGACCCCCGCCGCTCCCCGGCCGCCGCCCCCGCTGCCCTGGCTCCCGGGGAGAGACCCCCGCGCCGGCTCCGGGGCTCCCCCCTTGTCCCGGGGAGCCGCGGGGCGCAGCGGGACAGCCCCGGCCCCGCCCGGGGAAGGAGCCCTACGCCGCGGCGGCTGCTGCTGCTGCTGCTCGGCTCCCCGCCGCCGCCGCCCGGCTCATAGCCCCGTCCCGCCCCCCCTTCCCCGGGCTGCCCCGGCAGAGCCAGACGCGGCGGGGAGGGCGCGGGGGGCAGAGCAGCGCCGAGGAGAGATGGAGGAGTGAGGGGAAAGTCCGGCGAGGGGCTGCGGGCACGGGCGGAGGAAGGGAGGGAGGGAGGGAGCGCTGAGAGAAAGGAGGAGGCGGAGCCTGGGAGGGCAGGGGAGCCCCGCGCCGCGGCCGGGGGGCGGCGGCCGGCCCTGCCCGCGCTGGCGGGCGGCGGAGCGGAGAGGGGCTCCCGCCAGCCCCGCAGCACCACCGGCGCCCCCGCCCGGCCCGGCCCGCGCCGCAGCCGCCCCCGCCCCGCCCTTCCCGGGCGGCGGGACGGGCCGTTGCCGGGGTGAGGCGGGCGGGAGAGGAAGCGGCGGCGGCGGCGGGGGCGTGAGGGGGGAGGCGGGAGAGCTGGGGCCGGGCCGAGGGACGCGGCCTCTCTCCGGGCGCGTCCCGAGCGGAGGGAGCGATACGGCAGTCCCCGCCGGGAGCTGTTAGGACGGGGCCAGCATGGAAGACGCTTGTGGTAGCGTTTGGAGGGGAGAACGAACGCAGCGCGTCCGCCCAGGGGTGTCGGCGGCCCAAGCTGTTGCGCCCCATCGCCTGGGGATGGGTTCCTTGTCACCCGAGGCGGTAGAAGTCACGGTGCCCGCCGGCGTGCGGCACGCCGAGGCGGGTGGAGGTCTGCTCCTGGCCGAGGGAACCCTCTGCTCCCCTTTGGACCGCCGCTTTTAAAGGCCCGTGCAAGTTGTGCGGGTTTTGCGATGGAAGAAGGCGCCCTCCTGGCCCAGTTTCTGGGCGGGTGTCGGGTGGGATGCTGCCCCAGTAGCTGTGGTGAGGCTGGTAGGAAAAAGGCACCTTGCCCTTGCGTAAGTACGCACCCAGCCCTTCAAGTTGAAACTTGGGCTCCTCTCCACTTACATCTCGAAGCACAGCCAGATAATATGCCTTCAAGTGCGTTAGCCTGCAACTTAATGAGTGTTGGGAGCTTTTGATCTTGTTAACTCAATTGAACCAACTTTATTGAAAAATAAATCAGTTTAACCCATCAAGATGGATGGCCATGTCTAGTCTAAAATATAAAGTAGGTACTTTTCGAGAACAATACATGTTAGGTAACACGTCTTAAAGCCCAGGTTTGCGTGGTTCAAATTGTATTTTAATGCATGTTATCTGGTTAAAATGAACTTGGGTTTTAATGAGGCTAGCTAACGCAATTTACTGGGATTAGACGGTGTCCAAGCTAAGAGTTGTGAACTCAATTTTAGAAGCACGTTTGTCTAGACAAGGTGAGTTGGGTTCAAGCCATCTGCAACTCTAAGCTCTGGGATCGGACCTTTCTGTTAGAATGCAGCAGGGGTGGCAAGTATGTAGCATCTCAAGGTAGAAATCTATCTATTATCTACTATAATCTACTATATATGCTTATGCATGTGTCTCTTGTGGCGTACAAGATAATGGGGAGTCGTCCTGCTATATAGCAGTACAATAATGCGGGTAAAATGTCTTATGCACAACCCCCGAATCTACAGACAGTTTGATAAAAAGGCTTTCAGAAGTGTGAATCCTGTTGACCCTGTTGGCATCTTTGAAATAGGAGCTAAAATGGCATTTTTAATGTTGGCTATGTCATATTATGGAAGGAGATTGAGAAAGGGTGGAAACTGAAACGTTGCAGAGAACAATGCAGGGAAGAAGAGGAGAACCAAAAACTAGGAAGAAACAGACAAGGGGGCTGGAAGGAGAAAGGGAGGGAGGGGAGGACACAAGCACTTAAGGATATTTTATTCGGTCATTGCAAAAATTGACGTTTAAGTCCTTAATACTAGTTGATAGTTTCATCTTTGTTTAAATCTGACGTTACTATTGGTGAATATTCCTCCTCTGAGTGGAGAGGAAAATGCCATCATCATAAATAAAATATTCTGGTCCAGGAGCTGAAACTGAGTTTAGCATTTGAGCCCTTTGCACTTTCCATGCATACCACTTACACCAGGCAGCCCTGCTGCCTGGCTGAGACTTGTACCAACACTGCTATAATTCAGTCTGCGGCTTGCTTTCAGCAATTAGGGATATTGTTTCTGAGAGCTTCTGAGGAACCTGTAATTAACCATGCCTAACTGATAGATGCTGTCTTACCTAGTGAATTAGCCTAGATGCTAGCACCTAGTCAGTTTGGAACTGTATTCCCATTTTTCCCCCTATTTCTGGGTAAACTATGACTTTATCACTTGTGGAGGACGAGCCTCTGCCAGGCTACTGCAGTGGGTTCAGCTTTCTTTGACAGAAGAACAGGCAAACGAGAATTTCTGACAAGCATCTGGCTTTGCAGCTGCTTGTGAGTGATCTACAAGCATATGTCAGGGTCTTCTAAATCAATGAAAATTTTGCCTAAATTAGACATCACTGTGGTGCCAGCAAGAGAAACCCAGGCCTTGTCTTCTGAAAATTGTACAGCCTCAGTCCGCAGAGATGTTACACAGGCTGTCTCCACTAGAGGAAGGACAAGCTTGAAGCTGTGCACGGATCCTCAAACTGCATGCTGCAATTTGTGTTATTCTTCCCTCAGTGGTCTTTACTTGACAGAAATATTTCTGTTAAAGTCCTTCTTTGTTCTCTTCCCCACCCAAACCTCTTCTGTTTCCAAGGGCACTAGTGTTGAAAATTCATTGAATTCAGGAATGTGGAATCACTTCTGTAGCTTTGATCAAGCTCATAAGCTGGTGATTCTTATTTTTCTTTGTGTTTCCATCACCCGTCTCAGGAAACCAGTAAAGCAGAAGCACGCAATTAGCAAACCACAGAGATAGCAGCTATTCTAATGATGGCGTTTTGCTTCCTTGTAGGGGCAGGCTTTCAGCTCTGTTTTTACGTTTAAGTCTTGCGATTCATGGCATAAAAAAACTAACATGGAAAAAATGCTAAATTATATTGCTGTTTGTGACCATCTTCCACAACCCTCTACCAAGCATGTTTGCATTTAATGGGGCATCTGGATTATAAAAAGCCAGGCACTTTGTTTACAGCATCCTTTCTCACATCAACTCCCCAAAGATAGACCCTAAATAAAAACCTGCTTGCAGTTACTTTATGACCCCAGCATCTCCTTGCCTTGCTTTGGTAAGAATTCACTACATATCCTGACCTCTGCCACTGCCACTGAGTCATGCTGAATCACTCTGCAAATGTAAGGATTATCAAGTGCAGGAAAAATATTTGCTAAGATATCACTTGCAAGTTGGCCAACAGGAAACATTTGCCTCCGTGCATCGTGCGAGCCAGCGAGCCTTGTAATTTAAATGTTTCGCACTGAGGTATGGGTTGGCTTTGTTATTTTTGAAGAAGGGGAGACAGCAGGGCTGGCATTTTGTTCATTATTGTGTAAAATAACATATTGTTTGAGGCTACAAGCAGTGCGGTCGTGGGCCTGGAGCACAGGGTGTGCCAGCAGTCTCCTTGCTGCAGATGGAGCAGCCACGGTTGCCCTATTCATTACTTGCAGGGTAAGATGAGACGACAAAAAATAAATCCGTGATGCGTGGTGCAGATGGTGGCTCAGGGTGTAATGCAGAGCTGTGCTCCTTCCAGATCTCGGGGCATTTGCTGTTGATTTTACGGAGTGATTTTATGTGGTCTGAGCTCTCTCTAAACCCAAGTGTTTGTCATCCCCCCCAACATTTCTCCTTAGGGGCTCTTGAAAGGCAGCGTACTTAAGTTACATTCCGGGGCCAAGTGTTTGAATTTCAGAAACCTTAGGAGCACATAAACAAGCAGTGTGTGTTTGTGGAAGAGGTAGTTAATGCCGTTGATTTGGAGCGTTATGTGAGCAGAGTAAGCCCTCGCCTCAAGTGGCTTGCCCAAGGAGAGCAGCGAGGCTCTCGGGGGGGACGAAATAGTCAGCGTAACTCCTCCGGGGAGAGCAGAGTCTTGCCAGGCCTTCTGCTGCCACTATAAAGTAGATCTTCATAAATCTCCCTGGCTGGAGACGGTCTCCATTAGGCCAATCTGCTCACCTTGAAAAGCTCTCTCTCTGCCGCAGTGTCTGGGACCCGAGCGCTAGGAGCTGTGTTGCTTGTTAACACAGCAATCCTTTCGTGACCCTCCGGTGATGAAGATGGATGTAAAGCCACATAACACCCCCTCCTTTCCCCCCCTCCGCAATCTCACTTTCACTTGTCCTCTAGTAGTACTCAACCCAAGATGACTGTTATCCAAAGAGAAAGCCAGGCTCTGCTAACACAAATGGTGCGGTATCCTTAGGGACGTGACCTTTAAGCTCTGCTAGCAAAATGCATGTGACAAAAATTAAACTTCAGCAATAACAGAATAGTACCTGTGTAATCTACATCCACATCATAACTTGTTCCCCCAGAAAGCTCTCAGAGCTAACGTATCGTGTATTGCCTTATTGGTGATTGTTCTTAAATCCCAGTTTTTATTAACCTGTGGAAGTTTCCCCTGTTGATATTCCGTGCGTCCCTGCTGATGAATGGAGGGCAAGCAGGCTCAGGTGTTGCCTCTCCAGCCTGGCTGCCGTTGCCAGACCCTGCTCCATGGGGTAGGAGGGGGTGGCTTAGGGCTCCCACATGGTTCCAAAGACATGCTGGGAGGAGCGTGGCTTTCCTGGTGCCTTACGGCCGGCTGCGGGTTAGAGGTGAGCTGCTGAACCACCCCTGGTTTTACACCTCCAGTACCCTCTCGTGGTCACTTTATTTCATGTACTAACGTGTGGGCTCACTTGTCTTCTGTTTCATTCTTACTTTATACCATCACATCGGGGGTGAAATGTCTACGGGTGGAACACGGCATCTTTAACTTTGATGCTTGTAGTTTCTGTCCCTGTTAGGCAGCTTCCTCATGGCATACAAGAGTACGCTTTGATTTCTAGGGAAGTGTGAGGTCTTTCTGGTTTGGCCATGACACAGAGTTGTGGGTGAACCCTGGCAGGCAGCTGAGCACTGCACAGCTGCTCGGTCAGGTCCCCCACCCCCAGAACAGAAAAGAAAAGGAGGAGCAAACGCAAGAAAACTCGTGGCTTGGTAATTATATAAGCATAGGAGAAGTGGAAGAAGATCGAAAACAATAAACAAGTGTTGCGAAGGCAATCACTCACCACCTCCCACGGGTAGAGTGATGCCCGGCCTGTTCCTGAGCAAAAGTTGTCTAACCTACCTAAACTCCACTCCTCCCCGCTGTATTGCTGAGCGTGCTGTTATATAGCATAGAATACCCCTTTGGACAGTTTGGGTCATCGGTCTGGTTGTGTCCCTTCCCAACATCTTGTGCACCCCCAATCTATTCACTGGCTGGGCAGCGTGAGAAACAGAGGCGGCCTTGATGCTGTACAAACACTGCCCAGCAACAGCTAAAACGTTAGCGTGTTATCAGCATCGTTTTGGTCACAAATCTAAAACACAGCACCATACGAGCTGCCATGAAGAGAATTAACTCCATCCCAGCCAGACCTAGTACACACAGATGGAGGGAAATCACACTGAGGATACAGAGTGGAGAGAAAAAAATCGTGAATGACAATGTATCAAACCTACATACTTCAAACTAACAAAGTAACATAAGTATTGATTATAAACCTGCAGCTTTTACAATCTATGCTGCTGTATAAATTGCGTAATCTCAGAGATTCTGCTGGGCAAGTATACATACATTAGATTTGTAGGAATTTATGAGCTGAGATGCTTTCCAGTTTAAGATCACCTGGCTACCTAGCAACATAGCATTGATGCTGAATGCTGTTCCTGTGAAATAAGTGGAAAAACCTTTTAATGAGCTCATTTTCTTGTGCCATCTTGAAAAAGTCTAGTAAAAAGGAAAATGGGATTTAAAACGTAATGGCCTCAACCATTGAAGTATCAGATCCCAATGTTTTGAAGTCACTGAAATGTTCAACAAATACTCTTATGATGAAAATGATGCAAAATGAAACAGCAGGAGGGCTGAGGCTGATCCATTTAGATGTACTCAAAAAGCATGTGTGAATCATGTCATTGTATCATAAATATTGAATGAAGGGTGTTTACTGTAACATCGTGACTTTTCTTTGCAGCAAAATCCTTGGCTATCACCAGAACTGTAGCACCATTTGTACACCTCGAAGGTCTGTGCCTCTGTACATGCAAAGCCCAACTGATTGGGCTGGGAAAATATGATATTTAGCATACACAGCCAGGGGAAATTTCTCTAGACCAAGGATCGTCTCGTAGGCAACCCATGATTTTGAAAACACATAGGCACACAAACACAGTTGATTCTGGGTGTGAATATTTAAGCGCTACATGTAAAATTACAAACCCATATGCTGATATCTCGTGAAAACAAGCTTGAAATATTAACCCTACTTTATTTCTAAGATCTCTCCAACTTTTTGTTGATTTGCTTTTGGATTTTTTTCCCCATTTCTTGTCTAGTTTAGTAATTTGCAATGACTATCATTTACACCAGACATATTAGAGAAGCATGTTAGAGAAGCAGCGTATTGGATGGACACCGTTTATTCGGAGCTCGCTGTTCCTTTTTGGACTGCTCGACTCCGTAGGACAGAGCATAATGGGAATGTTACCTCCCCATGGAGAGAGAAACTCTCCCTCAAAAATAATACAAAACCTTTGCAAGGGTTATACATGAAAGGCTGCTTTGTCAAAATGGAGATCTACCCTCTTAACATGAAAATCTAGATGGACGTCAGGCATGTATCCGAACATCGCTTGTTCTTTCCACTCAGCTCTATCCCAAAATCAGCACCTAAGCCAGTTAAAAACAGTTCAGCCCACGTGCCACTCTCCGCTGAGGGAAGGTTTCAGAAACTGTATCTTACAGTTTTATTTAGTTCCTATCACTGTGGTAACGAAGCACTGCACAAAATTAAGTACCACAAAATCACAACTGAGTACTCTCCTTCACTACTAGCTTGCAATATATTTGGTCTTCATGGAGTCACAGAGCACAAATCAGTGCTCCAGCTCTCTCAATCCAGGTCTCTCTTAGAATGCAGTAGCAGTATAGGCTCTGGTTGCTGTTGAGGGGCCTTATATAGTGATAAGGGGCCTTACAGAAGTGATATCCATGCAGGTAACGCAGATATGGTCTCTGTCATAGGAGTGTTGCAGTCAAAATTTACAGTGGACGACTGTCACAGTGGACGTGATAGTAGGGGAACGGTAGTACCCATCATCTGCAAAATGAGTCAGAAGCACAAGGCACAGCAAATTGGCCACTATGGAGTATATTTCCCAGGAAAGATGAGGTTTTGGGGAAGATGAAAGAGAGGCTTTGTGCTTGTTTAAAGCCCTGCTTCCAGGAGTTAGGGAGAAAGTATAAAGACATTCTAAGGAAAATTCGACTGAAGAGGAGCTGGCGACACTAATTAGAGGCAGGGGTTGGTGCCACAGCAGAACTTAAGAAGTGCATGGATTTATGTAATTAGGAGTTTTAAAAGGAAAGAAAAGGTGGGGGTGTTTGATGCAGCAGAAGATGGAAAGGCAGCAGAAAGAAAGCAGGAAAGAAATACTCAGAATGATAAGCTGGAAAGATGACCTATAAAACAGGCTTTGGAAGCAGGATAAAGAACCTTTGTCAAAACTGAAGGCTAGGAGCTTGTGGCAGCCAGCCTGCGAGATGAAGAGGGTTTTAGCTGCATGGAGGAAGAGGAAAAGCCACACTGGACAAGAAGGAGCTGCCAGATTTAAAGAGCCTGGACCTTTGTGAAAATAAGATGTGACAATTCTCTCGGTATTTTTTTAAATAATGCATGGAGCAAATGCTAAATTAGGAGGAGAAAAGCCCAGGTTACTGTAGTAAATTTGTGACGGACTCCAGGCTTACCAACTAATTATGGCACTTGTGACAGTCTTGTCAGGACAGTGCTGTGAAAACTCCTGGTGGCTGACCTATAAGCCAGGTGACAACACAAGTTATTTTAATGAAGTGTCTTTCATACAAACTAGCAAGAAACCAGTCACAGCAGAGAGCATCTGCATAAGATTTAATGGCGCCTTGGTTCATTTCACTGCTGGTGGCCCGTGCTATCCCAGAGTCCATTTTATCCATTGCCTGAGCACTGGGTGACCAGTACTGCACAGCAACAGTCCCCACTGGGATCCCGCTGCCTCTTGGAAGAACCTCTTAAAACATACAGCTCTCCATAGGTGATGAAAGAATGGGATCATGAACGCATGTTGTGCAGATGTGCTGCGTGGAGAGTGCTCTCAAAGGGCCGAGCAGGCTGTTCAAAACACGCATTTTTGAGGTACCAGAGCTGGAGGCAAGGAGGCAAGTCAGAGAGGGGTGGGTGAGAAGACGACATGAGGAGGAAGGCAGTGGACTGGGACCGTTAGGCTGGACACACAAGAGGAGTTAACAGAGAAGCAGGTCGAGATCCAAGTAGAAGGAAGGCAGTCTGGCACAGAGAGAAAGACCTATGGGCCATCCCTGCAAAGCTGCCAGCCAGAACTGCACAGTGGCTTCAGAATTTTGTGATACTAAGAGGTCCTAGTACCTCGCTGACCTGTCACATTCATTATTGTTGGTGGTCTGTATGTAAACATGGATTATTACAAGATACATCTGCTTGCATCAGTAATGAATTGATCCCAAAACACATGCAATATTGCAACTAACCTTATTCAAAGTTTATAAATTTTGATTATTTATCTTACTGAGAATGTAAAGATCAAATTTTAAAACCACGGATTTCAAGCCTACTATACATTCATGTCAGCTAACCTCAAGCTTGAAATTAAGTACCTAAACTCTTTATCTAATTGATGAAAATAAGTAGGCGATTCAGGACTAATTCCCATTTTTATTTCTGAGTTTATGTAAGAAAAATTCACCAGTTGCAAGGTACTCTAGCAGGCCTTCATTTACTTGTATAGAATTTTCCAGAATTTGTATTTTATGTTTCTCCTTTATAAGGAGACACCTATAAAATGTGATAAAATGGACAGGACTTTCAGTGTGATTCAGTTTAATATAGTAAGCGTTTAGAAAGTAAGTAATCCCACATTACTTGGTAAAGTATTTACAATATTTCTGAAATTCCTCTTGCAGTTACGATCATCCAGAATAGATGTATCGCTAAGATTTATAAAAAGCAATACACAATATAAATAAGTGCATATACCCAGGGAAAAAGGTCCCTGAGGAGCGATCCACAAGACAAATTCCCTGCAAGGTAATTTTTTCTGGCAAAAGCTTCGCTTGACAGAGTCTCTGCTAAGAGAAATTTCTTTCAGAAAAAAAGTTTGTGGGTTATAGAGTCCTAAGGAAAGCCCCTGATAATTCCAGCTTCCTGAGTTCAAAAAACAAGGCCCTCATAATTGCATGTTGTGCTCCAAGCATCCCAAAGGAGGTGACACTAAGCCCCCATTCCTCCACCCCAATTAAATGAAACAAAATCTCTATTGCCTTAGACCCATCTTTTCACCTAGTTCCTCCAGTTCATAGATAGCTACTTTGCCATAGAAGAACCTTATATTGTATGAAAATTTAACACTCTATTTCTCCATTGCTAGGGACTACAAGAAGTGGAAACATGGAAAGCTAGTAAATCAGAATAACCCAGGTCCTCACAAAATGCTCCTTGGTACTGGAGCAACAGCAGAGAAAAAAGACTATCAAGCAGAAGAGAAGGGAGTATATTCTGGACATTCTTCAGGATGAAACAGATTAGGAGGCAAAGGACACGGTCCTTCAAGGAACAGGAAGATATCCTCAGCTGCAAATAGTTAGCTGCACCAGAGTGAAGAAAATAATTCCTCGGCAGCGATATATACCTCTCAGGTAACTTCTCGCTATTTATTTACTACATGACAGAGATACTCCTGGTGCTGGCTCTCTCTAGATTCTTGATTGTTTTGGACTCTCAAACCAGCAGCATTGCAGTGCCCGACCATGGCTACAAGCCAGACCCTTCTCCAGTGTGCTCCAAGGCACAGCAACCACGCAGACCTCCTGCTGCTCTCAGCGGGTTCATCGGATTCTGCAGCTCCAGATATTGTGCAGGGATGGACATTTTCTCTCATTTAACCAAGCTGAGTTTTGGCTGGTGGTGTCTAAATGTGCTTTTTTAATTGTCTACTAGAAACAGGATGATTCCACAGCATCACTCTGGTTTTTTTTCCACCTTTTACACTGAGGATTAGAGGTTGGCCTTGGAAAGTGATAGCCAGTGACCTAGCAGGGCTTTCTGTGGTGCAGTGTTGTCCAAAGATCATCTATCTTTTCAAACAGAGAATTCAGGTGTTTTGATTCATGGTCTGTGTTTGATGTCAACAAGAACATTGGTCCCAGTAATGACAAACAGCTCAGGCTGCATCTAGCCGCCTGTCCAGCTGAGCAGCTTTCATATTAAGTAAATGAGCACAGGTTTGTATCATAGATCTTCCAAGAATGACTTGAAGAGAAGGCTTGCTTTACTGTGTTCAAAAGGAATTAAAAAGCTACCCAATATTTTGTTTCTTTCTGCAATTCCCAAGTTATGCTCCTTGATGCTTCAGTATGCTCCTTCATTAAGTATATTTTTGTCTGTCTTAATTTGGCTGAAGTAATGTATGTGTATTTCAGAATAAGAGTTCACCAGGTGATGCAACTAGGAGATAAAAGGAAAAAATTTAAATCTTTTTAATCTGTTTGGCGTACTGAAAAGAATGTGAGGAATGAAATTTGTAATAAAAGACATAGGTTTATGGCTCCTTTTTATGCTTCACATCCTAACCTAATTATGTACTCCTTCAAATGACAGTTCCCTTGTGATACTCATTTTTAAAAAGTAATAACTAATGCAATGATTAAAACCGACACTGTAGAACAATGCCACCATATTCAAGATCCAAGTCCATCATCGGATGGTGATCTGGTGGTGTCTAACCTGGGGGCATTAAATACCTTCCCTGACTGATATCTTTGTGTGTCTTTGCAGACTTTATGTATCCACGTTTTCCAAAGTTAAAAAACCTTTTCTTTTGAAAGAAGATCTTTCCTCGTGAATTAAAGTTAAACCGGCACCGTGCTTTTCTTCCCATGGCCTCGGCCCCGGGTAGCGAAGCCCGGCCACGTGCAGGCAGCTGCAGCTCCAGCCTGCCCAGCTGCACGCTCGGCTCCCGCGCCAGCTGGCCCTGGGGCTGGTGTGCCTGCTCACTGAGCCACTTCGGGAGCTGATTCCGCTGGAAATTAATACCCACCCCCCCAGCTGGCTGATTTTCAGCCAGCTGAAGGCTCTGCACTAACGTACCACCCAGCCTTCCCCTCTTCTGCTGCTGACATCGGGAAGAGAGGAAGGCCCAGCCAGGGCATGCTTGTTACTGATAGGCATGCTCATGAACCCGGAATAGTTTAAGGCAAAGCAATATAGACGGTGGCAAAAGGAGGACGCTGCCTCGCGGTTCATACATGGTAAAACTTACCTTGAACCGTAGGCAAGCAAAAGGAGTTGAAGGATTTCATTTATTTACCATCCCCCCACAAATAGTTTCTAAACTCTTGGTTTATTCTCTGAGAGAGGAATCTAATGTTTAAGTTGCCAAATCCAGCAATATATGTCTGAAAACATTACTCAATTGGTGTATTCTTCCAAAGGAAAGGAAAGAGATTTCTATCTTCCTCTATCTAAATCTGATTTATAACACACTTTAACAAAGGATTTAGAAGTATCGTAAATGCCATGTGAATGTGAAAATAAGTGAGAGCCTAAATTCTTGTAATTCTTTGTAGTTTTAATTCCAGTCTGAGAACTAGACTGATAACATACTGTATAGATAACATTTTTAATTTATTCATTATATTCTGATAATTTTTCATATAAGTAATTACATTAATAAACTGGGCATAGTCCTTTGAAGTTCAATTTCGAAAGTACCATGTTATCTGCACGTAATAAACCTCATGTATCTATCCTCCCTCTTCTACTATCATGTCTGGTGACTACTATTAAAAGCTTTTTTAAATATTCCTTTGCTCGGTTTAATTGGGATTTTTACAATATCATTACACATTCTAATTGGGCAATTAGGGATTTCATGCCACTCATAGAAATACAGGGTGAGTAACTGGAACTATTGCAAGTTATGTAAAAAGAAATGAGCTAAAAGGACAGTAACATTTTTACACACACACACAGAGCGATGAAATCCAGAGTTGAGAATTAGGCACGGCTGGCACAGTGCGCTGCCGCCCAGAGCAAAGCCCCTGAACAAAGTGCAGCTGGTCAAAAATCAACCCACTGAAAAAGGGATTCTCCATGTTTCTCTAGAAGCAGGGGTTTATACCGTCCCTTACTCTTAGTTCAGTTTTGAGAGGCAAAACCCCCTTGTGCTAGAGGATTTTCCGCATCCAACCATTTTATTGCCGGTTTTGGAATATCATCAGCCTGGGCAGCTTTGGCTAACCATCGTGTTCTACGTTTGATGAGGGGACTAGCTCAGCACTGAGATAGCCTTGAATACTCTCCTTGTTCAGTTTCCTGGCCCCGTGTTTGAGCCTTAAACACCCTCTTAAAATGACATAGGTGCCCATATATATGCATGATAAGCTGTAGGGGACAATATATTAACGTATTTTGGCAAGGTCAAGCACGTTACAGCCTGATGAAGCTGGTGCTTCTGATATTCCTAGAACATGGATGTTTAATAAAGACAACAGTGATCATGGCTGAGGGGTTCTGCTTTATGCAGATATTCCTATGTTGATCCATTCATTTTTACAAACATGACTTTTTTTTTTTCAAATATTATTTTCCCCACAGATGGGAATAGCAGTTACATTTCTCTACATGCCAATTCTGATAACAGGGAAATTGGAAATGAGGTTGGATCCTGATTACCTCAGCCTAATTTGGTATATGGGATATATTTTCCCCCTTAGAAGCCGTAGTCCAGCTGACCTCACTGACTCAAATTCACCAACCAGTTTTAGTCTCCTGTGAATTAACTTAATTTCAAGGACAGAGCTGAGCACTGAAGTGAAGTGTGTGCTTCAGCAGAAGCAGGAGCTAATCAGAGCATACAGCTAGTCGTGCCTTTAGTACCCCAGGATAGATGTTTAGTCTCTCTTTTTTTAAAAAATCTTCCTAAATGTTTTTATTCTGTGTTGTATTTTTGTTATTCAGGTATAATTGTTATTCAGGTGTAATCCCATTACCATATGTGTAACAGCACATTAAGAAGTAAGAAATTAGTCCTGATAGGGGATTTCTGAAAGTGCCTCCAATGCTATTAATGAATGAAGAGAAAAGTGCAAATTGAAACTGAAATCTCTGAAAACGGCAAGATATTGATTTTGATTCCAGTGTCTGCTAGACTCCTTTGCCACCAGGCTGGGAGAGCTCCTCGCACACGTTAGCTCTTCTGGCCCCCGTCTCCATCAGCTCAACTCCTAGGAGCTCAGTGGTTTCCAGCGCGGGCTCCGCGGTTGGCCTCGCTGCTGAGCCTTCTGCTCACACGCTCTCTGCTTTTGAACCCTCCACAAAAACGGGGCCTCAAATGTCAAACCAACAGCACGTGTAGGACTAGTGCTGACTCCCAGTAATTTAAAAGCAGTGCCTCAGCCTCACTGCGTGCTTTAGAGACACATACTAGAAGCAGAGTTTACTGGACATCAAACCCTCTCACTCTTTACACCAGGTAGCTCTGAACTGGATTTTCTACACACTTCTCTGCCTCTTTTCTCGCCAACTGCTCATAAAATCGGTTGATGAAATCAAACCAATTCATACAATTTGCACAGCCTAGATAGATTACTATGAACCTTATGCCCATAAACAATATAGAGGGGGAGGAAAAAGTAAGCTGCGTATCATGGGGCAAGCTGCATGCCATGTTATATGTGACAAGAGTGCAGCAATATGCGTGAGACTGTGTTAACAAGGCTTAGTCTTAAAAGAGGTCTCTCATCTCTGAGACATTCAGCTGTGAAACACCATGGAAAAGCAGAAGAGATGGAAGGCCACAGCTTGTAGAAATTAATGGCATATGTATAAACAGAGATTAAATTCTTGAACATACATGTCGGGAAATTCAAGTTCAGCTCAACTGAAAGGATTACTTAATGTCTTAGAAAGTAAAAGGTGTGAAGATATCACAGTACATCATGACAGAGGAGATCTCTCAAGATCTGAAGCAAACTTTCAGAATAAATGGGAGATAAGAGGCCCTTGCAGCAGCAGGAAAGACTTCAAGTCTCTTAAGCAAGCAAGCAAATAAATAGATGCAATAAGTGGTAAACAGGGAAAGGGAAAGATGATGCAGGAAAGAAAAGTAGAAGTTACAGCAGATTATGAAGTCTTCTATGTGTTGCAGAATGCTCCCTGATCTTAGGTACTGACTTCTGCTCTCTGAAGAGTTTCTCACCAGTTAGTGTTGTTCTGACAGGCGTGGGCTAAGATTAGCTCTGGTTGTCTGCACAGTGGAAGGGATCATCTCACACAAATGGCTTCAGACAAGAGGAATGGGAAGCAGCCTTGGAAATACAAGAAATTCTCTCCTGGGTCAGATCAAAGGCCCCTTTGGCCAGTATTCCCCTTGCCTGGGGACATCCAGGAGGCTGACACTGCCGTGCTGACATTTGGATCTTTGCAAAATCTCCATCAGACAGACAATCACCCTTGCGGAAGTCTAAAACTCAGAAAGAAGTTGTCCCTCCTAGTCCACGGCACCTGATCTCCACGGGTGAGTACTGAAGGATGGAAATACTTTTCCAGACCAGCAGCTCCGGCCGGAGCCCACTCTGCACATAGTATTGCATCTGCGTGGAGGCACGAGTGAGCTGTCTCTTCACCAGCTTGCCCAGCAATGCAACCATGACAAAATGGTGCCATGCAGATGCCCATGTGCTTCCTCTTGCTTTGTAACTGCAATGAAAGCAGCACAGCTGTACCAGCAACCCGCGTCCCAAAAATGAGCTGAGGCAGAGGGAAGCCTTTGTCCTGCTGGCTCTGGCCATGTGCTGTTCAAATAAAGCATCAAAGCACTTCACTGGTCTGTGGCAACAGTGTCAGCTCTGCCGCAAAACATGCTTTTCAAAATAAGCTACTCGGTGCTTGTAAAGAAAGTTAATTAGAAGTCAGTGGCAAAAGGAATTGCTTTTTAGGGAGAAAATCCAAGCACTGCAGTCCAGTCCTCTCGTACTGTCCCTGATCCACAATTTTATTAATGATGTCACAGAGTCCGCAAAGTCCTTTTAGGAGCTCTTTCACTAAAGACAACTGGCTGTCCAGGAGTTTGTGTAATTCATTTTTGAACCTTCCAATACTGTCTGTCTCCATAGCCCGGCAGCAGCTAGCTCCAGAAAGACTTTATCTGTTTTAAACTGATCTCCTACTAGTTTCATTGAGTGTGTCCTAGTTCTGGTAATGTGGGATTACAGTTCTGTGCTCACCTTATCCACCACCTTGATTTCTGTAAACCTCACTCATCTCTCTCTCCTCAGTCTCTCTCCCTCAAGTCTGGAGAGCTCCAGCCCTTTAGACTCTCCTCCTAAAGCAAAAAGTTTCACGTAGCAACAAACTGACACCCTTTTACCCCCTTCCTGACACTCCGTATTCTGTTAGGGTTGTTTTGGCCACCATATGATTTCAGGGAGATGTCAGCGATGACTCTCAGATCTTTCTCCTGAGCTGCAGGTGCCAGTTCCACGTTCGGCATCACATAGACATGGTATCTTTCCTCAGCTGCGTTACTTCACGTTTGTCTACGCTGAGGCTCATCTGCCCACCTACTCTGTTTTGTGAGGTCTTGCCACAGACGTCTTCACAACTGGTCCTGCGTTATCATCAGCAGTCTTGGAGATCTCATTGCACACCCCCTTCGGCTCATCTTTTCCATTCTGAAAAATGATTTGCTCTCTATCCTTCAACAAGTTTTCAGACAAATTTGGTTCTTCGGTTACATCTGGTGTGCAATATTGTCAAAGACTTTTTGAAAATCCAGCTGTACCATACTCACTAGACGGATTTTATCTGTGTGCTCACTGGCACCTTCCTAGAACCCAGGAGGTCAGGGAGGCAGGAGTTCCCTTTGCAGATGCCATGCTGACTCTTTTCCGTACCAACCTCATTTGTCCAGTGCTTAACTGATCTGAATTCACTCTTAGTGCTCTAGATTAGTGGAACTTCAAGAACATACAGGAAGAAGAGAACAGCATTAAAGCAAACTTTTGTACTTCTGGAATACAACAGGCAAAATTGTCACCTTGGAGATTACCACCTTTAAAAGTTGCAAACCCTGTTTTGCCAGGGCTGAGGACTTAAGAGGTCATCTGGCTATAAGAAGTGCCAAGTTCATACAAAGGAAAAAGAAGTAATGAAAAGAAGTAATGGGAGCTTGAAGGACTCTCCTTGAGGGCAAGAGTGGTATGTGTGTGTGACTCCTGAGTTGATGCATGGGAAATAAGTAAGTAGGGCCGATCTGAGAACACCAAGTGCCTGATTCTATTTCAAGCCCGGTGACAAGCAGGGGTATGAGAAAGGTTGCCCTTGAGATGCAGGTCAGAGATGTAGTGAGCTCAGGAACCGTGACAGAAACAGTGCCATGAAAATCCCCTCAACTTGGGGTAATTAAACATTTCCTAATCCTTTTTGCTGTGCTGCTACTTGACAGCTCCTTGCACAGATTGGACTGAAGGTCAAAGTTAAAAAAAAGAAAAAAACCACCTCTCTGGACTGACTGCAAATAACTTTATCTTCATCCTGCATCTTACTTCATCATGTTAATACACAAACAGATTCAAGCTTACATGGTTCTCAAAGTGACTTTGCTTACTCTATTACCCATTTATCTGCCACACAAGCACTTGACTCAAAGTGACAGCTCAAAAACTCTGCCCTCTATTACTTTTTCTTGTTTAGAAGCAATTGCAATATCAGCAAGAGAAAAGTCACTCCATTTGATTAATAATACATACTGATGGTCGAGACATTCAGTCAGAAGACTGATAAACTTGTTAAGCTGCTGAAATCCACTGGCAGTTTTCTCTAGGTCTAGACTTACCTTCTGCCCTTCCTGCTTTGTGGAAGCTCACGTAAGACACCACTAAATAGTTTATTTGTAAACTGTGTCAGGTCAGGAAAGGTCGTGATTTTCTGCCAGGCTTCCTATAAAAAATAAGCCTGGTTATTGATACAGCAAGTGAATCAACGTGGGAATGTTGATACGGCAATATAATGTAGCTGTGTATTTTGATTTCTATTTAAGATGACAAGACATAACAAAATACAAAAGCAAATCTCATCAAAGATGTGCAAAAGTAAACACCTTTTTTGACCACTGCTCTATTGTTTCCCCACTCTCTATTCCCTTTTGCCTCCCTTCACAACTTTCCCCGTTCATGGATGGTTTGGTTCATTCACTGCTTGCACATTGCCCAGCCCTCACCACTTCACCATGGGTTAAAGCAGCAACGAAGAGTCAGAGTGGAACAAAGAATTTGGTTTTCATCTCTGACATTTAGTATCTGTTGTAGGAACTCAGCATCAGAAAAAAAAGCAGAGATTGTTTTTTTGATAACTAAAGTGTGTTGTTGAGGATATATGCACTTGAACTCACACATAACCAGAGATACACGACAAGAAGACCTGGACATGAAAGAGTTAACAAAATAGAGCTCTGGGCTTGAGGGCCAACGCACACTTCTAAACCTTTAAACATTAGAGCCTCTCATGCCAAGTCCAAAGCCTCAATGATGCCACAACAAAGACTAAATGTGTTTGCTCAGCCAGAGATTGAGTATAAACCATGTGAAGCCATCAAAATAAATGAAGATCTACAGGTTTTGGATTTTGTTTGAAGGTATCAGAATCATGACCCTTTCTTTTACGTTTTGGGTGAAGCAGCATTTGGGGAATGATCTCAGAGGATTCTGTCAAGTGTCACCAAGCAGAAACCCAGCTTTAGGAATATTCTGGAGATAACGATACTTCAGTCATGAAATGCCACTCTCTACCTACTTTGACAAGTGCCCCCTCCTCTCTGTCCTCCAAGTGGCTGTTCTAGGACCAGGCCAACAGAATGGATAAATCAGCCAACCAACAGCAAGCTCGGCCCTGCTGTCTTAGGAAAGATGAGAGCACACGTGAGCCTTGAAAAGCCTCCACCCACATAACCTCCCCGATTCACACTTTGAAGCACAGGGCAGTCAGAGACGCTGGCTGATTACAGCACCAAAACCGAAGGCAATCAAGCCTGGAGACAGGCAGAAATTGAGGGCACAGCCACGTGCAATTGCTGCCAACTTCATCGTCTCCCCAGACTATTGACTTCCCCACTCCCGCCCTGATCATCTCCCCATCATTTCCTCTCAAAGTGTCTTTTTTCCTCTTCTCTCTGTTCCTGTTTGGCTCCTGACACTCATAAGAAGGAGGGGAAGAAAAGCATGGTAGCTGATTCTCTCCCACTTCTTTCTGGACCAACTAAAAATCTAGAGAACTGCATGTTCAGCAGTTCCGCTGGGGACATCCTAGGGTTGCAAGGCACTGGCACGCAGTTGAGAGCCACTCCTCAGGCACGTACTTGGTGTAGTAAGAAACTGCAGTTTGGCACACTGATTTTTTGAAAGGTGATGAAAACTATGTATGGGAGTCTGAAACAAAGATACCGTAAGAAAAAAAAAACAAACAGAAAGGTGACTGTTTTTCAAAAGTATTTGCATATGCCTACTTAATAATCAAACAACAATTAAACAAAACATGGTGCAGACAACTTAATGGACTTATAATCAAATCCAAGATTTCAGAAGGGGCAAAAAGTATGTTCCTGCATTAAGGTAAGTTACAACAGCATGCTTCCATCTACTAAAATTCTCTTTACATAAATAAATTACACCCAGCAACATTACTCTTAAAGCTGACCCACTTGAGTTTTCAGTACTGGAAGTTCTGTTCTGCAGAAAAATAAACACACATTTTAACTTTTTCATTTCCGAGATTGCTGCTCTTTTCAGACAGTAATACCTTCACTACTAAAATTAACAAGCAAAAACCGCTCAAATAAAAAGCGTAAAGACAGAAGAAAGAGAGAATAGCACGTGAATGCAAGGGAAGTCTGAGAAAACCAGACGGCTCTCAGGCTTAGGTTATGCCGTTTCCCTACTTTCATTTCGTTTATGTGTTGCACCCCTTCTCTCTCTTTCGTTGAAAAAGCGTGGAGGAGGGGAAGCTCATACTGACAATGATAAATGCCTTTGTGCACACACCTGAGAACCAAAGATACAATGTTACCTCTTTCTACAGCTGTTTTCCCAGCTGTGGCTACACTGAAACACAAAGACTAGCAACCTTTCTATTGATAAGCCAAATCCAGTATTTCTGTAAAAGTAAGAAATACTGACATACAAGAAAGCAGAGAAGGCCGCAATTAATATATTGAAATAAGGATATTTTCCATCCAATTAATTGCTCCAATGAACATAGCAAAAAAATGTTAAATAAACTGAAAAGTCTGGGGATTGTTTGGGGATTTTTGCATTTTCTATTAAGCTTTAAGGCTGCTGTCCACAATAGTCTCATTAAATTAAGTCTTGTCTTTAAATGCGTAAGCATAATTATACAGTATTAGATGTCCAGCTTGATGTTTTGTATAAATTACAGCCTACCCTACAAAGTTAAGGCTTAGTATATGGTAAGTCTGGTTAAGGTAAATTTGACCACAGATGTTACCCTTTGATGCCCACAACTGTGGCGTAGGAATGACAGCCAACATGGTGTATAAGATTGCAGGGATTTCACTCAACCTTCTCTCCAAATGTAACACAACTACTCTCCAGCAATCCGACACATTCCATATTCTCAAAATATTTTGGTTCTCCAAGTACTTCACTATCTTTGAAACTGTACGAAAGGTTGTCCCTCCTCCCCCTTTTTGTTAGAATACGTGACAGCCCTTCAGATACTGTAGCAGGTGCTGAAGAAAAATGCTTTTCTATTAAGTCAGGAATGTCACCACTTGGGTCGTGAGACAGCAGGCAGACCTTCATCATTTTTGCAAAAGTTATCTCCAGGGAAAACCATCAGCATGTTTTATTTCCACACTATCAACTCACTTTTATCACAGACCATCATTCTTCAAAGACAGCCATTTGAATAATACTTCAGACTTGACAACAGCTGACAGATGAAGAAACATATGAAATTAAACACAGTGCCTGCTAACAAAGTGCTAAATATGAGTTAGGAAAAAAGGAAAAAAGGGAAACTGGACCATTATTCCATTAACACTAATTACAACACAGATTCAGGAACTGGGAAACATTTTTATATAAATTCCCGAGAAACGGTATATAGAGAAACTGTTTACAGAGGTAAAAACAGTGAAAGAATGGCAGCGTACCAGTGTACCAACACTGTACCAAAATCAGCGGTAAGTGATAGTTACTAAAGCTTAAGTAGAGGCAGGTTCTTTGGCACTGGAAGGAATGGCAATTCACTTCATCACCCACAGGCGAGATTTCATTCCCACCACACCTATGTCCTGTTAAGATTTTATTCTTCTGTCAGAAAAACAGCAAAAGCAAAAATGCATCCTCTCCCTTCTCCCAAACTCATACTTGATCACTACTTTTAAAATAAGTTAATTTAAAATTGTATGGAACAACAGAACTAAACAGAACCAAATTAAAGATGTTGAAGTGTTTATTTTAGGAACATTGATAAAAATAACATTAACATCTTCAATACTGTACATTTGTTTAATAGATAATATACAGCAAGGGAGGTTATTTAAAGTGTACAGAATAAATGGGAACTTGCATTAGACTGGGGGGAGCTCTTTGCTTGTTGCATCATACTGGTAAGCTAGTAAAAGTGTTCAGTGAAACACCTCTATGAAAAGAAAGAGGAAATAAATCACATTATGGAAATATCAAAAGAACAATAAAAGGATAAAAAAATACTGCTTTCTTACTCTACTGGGTCTGGCTGGGATGGAGGTAACTGTCTTCATAGCAGCCCGTACGATGCTTTGCTTTGGATGTGTGGCTACAGCAGTGCTGATAACACACCAGCGCTTTGGGTTTTGCTGAGCATTGCTTGCCCAGCATCAAGGTTTCATTTTTCCTCACTCTGCCTGCTCCAGCAAGTAGGCCAGGGGAGGGCAAGAAGCTGGGAGGGGACACAGGTGGGACAGCTGGCCAGAACTGGCCAAAGGGATATTCCAGGCCATACATCATCAAGCTCAGCAATAAAATCTGAGGGGAGGGTGGACAGAGGTCTGGTAATTACTTTTGCCTGAGTTGTTCCCCCACCCTCCTTTTCGTCACTTAAAGTTTTATCACAACCCAAGAGTTTTCTTGCTTTTGCTGTTCCCATCTCTCCCTCATCCCACTGTAGGGAGGGAGGGAGCAAGCAGCTGGGTGAAACTTAGCTGCTGACCAGGGTCAACCCTGGTAAACTGCAGAATCCTAGCAACATTTTGGGGTGTGGGGGTGTTAATTATATATTAAGCTTACAGAAGGAAGCGGTCACAGGCTGATGTTTCTTCTTAAATCTAGGCACACATAACTTTATTTCAAGAATGACCTTCCAATTTTGCTAACTGAAGTAATTTCTTTTTCACATCAGTGATATATCCAAAGTACATATTAACATTTCCACAACTGAGCTGAATTTTTCAAAAATAAATATACTCCCCTCTCTCAACCCTTAGACATTACACTCTTGAAGATGTTTTCCAGAGGGGAAAACACTCCACCCAGTTCTCACATATAGTAGTACATATAAATGTGCCTGGTGTATTTTCTCATCAATACCAACATCAGTTATTTCTGCTGTGTGAAGCTATGCTTCCATGTTGCCTTTTGTTTTTATAAAAAAAGATACAGTAAGGAAAAATCTTTATTTAGGAACCTGGGAACAACTGTTTAAGTGGCAGTTAAGACTGAATTCAAACTCATGATTGTGAAACCATTAGCTGTCTACATCAAGTAATAAAATACAGTTTTAAGAGGAGGAAAGATAGTATTTCACACTTAAATGTCACCATAAAAAAGAAATCAGTAAACATTTCAACAACCAAAAGCATTTTTATAAAAAAGTTAGTTCTATATAGGTAGAAGATGACAGAAACATGTATTTCATGATGTCTTTATCCATTCCTAGTTTTACAACCAGGAAAAAACCTTTGGGGAAAAAAAAAAGAGCTCAAAGGGCAAATGAAAACAAACTATCTTCCTGTATTCTGGAGTTACAGCTCTAGTGGAAGGTGCTCAGCTTTATTCATTCTCAAATCTGCTGTATGGATTATCAGAATCCTGGAGAAGACCTGTAAAACAAAACAGGACTGCAGTTATTTTCTTACCAGTATTACATAAAAACCTTGAGTTACTGACCTCACTCCAATGGGTACTCCATATAACAAAACCAAAAGGCAATTCTTGTCTTGTAGTAGTTGCTCTATTACCCAGATGCTCAAGTGTAATAATACGTTGAAAGTGTTCTTAAGCACTCATTTCTCAGACTGTAATCATGAATAGGTATTTCATGATTTAGCAGGGAGACAACATTTCTCTATGAAAAATTCTTATGGAAAAACCATTTCTCAATTGTGAGGTATACCCTACAAAATGCACTTGAGAGAGTCAAGTCTACAAAAATCTGAGCATAGAGATGGCTCAGGAAGAACAGATTCAGACTGGCCAGTTTATAAATTCAAGTTATTATAAGATCACCATCCTTCTAAAATGTAAGATGCTGCTACTCTTAGTTCTACTTCGATTATACACAACCATCTGTCACGTGCAGCCACTTACAGCATTTCTGCAACAGGACAATAATCTCCAAGAACAGATGAAGATAACTTCTACATGCACTAAAACCTCCGGGGACCAGAACAAGAGCATCATTTAATCCAGGTTGCAGTATGTTTCCATCATGAAGATTCTTAATGACTTTACCAGAATACTGCCACAGAAAGCATTCCAAAGCCATCCAATTATCCTGAGTGTCTGGATACTCATACCATCTTCTGTAAGGGTTAGTTGAGCAAGCACTGTTCCATACAGCAATTATTTCAAAGAGACTTTAAATCACACACCAGATTTGGGCTAGGCAGAAGTGCATACTGAAAATAAAGGAGTCCAAGTCCCATAAGAGTCCAGAGGCTGACCTTTTGTTGTGAAAGAACAGGAAGACTACCACTATCTTTTCTACCAAGATTTTTATACTGACATCTGGCAAGCCTGGACTCTTTCTAGCTCATTTGCTTGGAGACAGAAGACAGCCAAGCCAAACAACTCCAATTCACGAATATTCAGATTCGCAATAGCGGAAGAGAAAGATTACTCTAGTCACTGCCAAATCTTGTAAGAACTCCCCTCAGACCTTTTCATACTATACCTCTTTTTCACATGCACCTGCGCACAGATGTTGAACATTAACTGTTCCATCCAAAACTCAAAAGCTAATGGCACTGAAGGCAGACTATACTTTTGTCTACCTTGTTGCAGTTGTTGCACTTCTTTTGAACTACCAGGTTATTTTAAGATGTCAATCAAGAAGTACAACTGCTTAGTGGTGATTATTATATCAGTAACTGCAACTAACTACCTGATAGGGAACAGCAAATATTTAAGGAGTAAGTATGAAAAAATCCTGTAATTGCTCAAATTGACAAGATTACAAGCAGTCAATTTGTAAAAAGTTAAAATCAAAACCACCCCTCAAGCCAGCCCTCAAGTAATGGCACTTACTTGTCAAAGAAGGGGTAAGCCAGTCACATAAAGCTTCAGCCAGATAACATGACATACAGTCTATTTACCTGGTATAGTACCTTGCGTCAAAGGTACTACCCCTTTCTGTAATTGCTTTTAAAAAAAATAATCTTTTAAGCATTTGTGCAATAAGAATATAGTTAGATGACAGCATTGTCATGAATTATCTAGAATATTTTTGAGATCTTGAATTTTATATTTAACTTCTATAAAGCAGTTACTTCTCAAGTTTTAATCTTACCTTTCACACATTTAAGCAAAGAGTTGTAATGTCTGTTAAGTCTACTCTAGCTGACAAGTTAACACACAATAAAAAAAAGCTCTAATCCTTGGCCTACTATTCAACCTTTAGTGCCTTCAGGTAGCATTCCTGCATTAATACAACCCCAATCCAAATACAGAGAAGAAACATTTACTTTATTTCCAGACCACCTCCTCCTTCCTCCAGACATGTTAATACTTCAACAGCTAGGATCTATGGATCCTAAATATATTAGTTACCTGAAAGACAACCGAGTAGTCCAATTTTCAAAAATTTTTTTAGTACCTCCGTATTTCACCCCTTCCAAATACAAAACATCTACACAACATTTACAGAAAATTAGCAACAGTACTAGAAATTAATGTTTTTTTATTACAATTGACATTGCATAAACTCCCTGCACTCATTAAGTTCCACTTAAAAATCAAGACACCACACTTCAAAAAAGTTTTGCACAAAGTGGCAAGAGGTGGTACCAGGTTCCCTGACAAAATTAACTTATGTTGCATACTTGTCCCTATATAGTCTGGCAAGTGCTTATTATGTCTTATATTTCATTCAAGATGCATACTTGACACTTCATAGGTCTGAAAGCAGCACAGTAAAACACTAGACACTGTTCTCTTACAGCTTAAACAGCTGAAATCCAATGGAAGCAGTGTTCTACATCCAGTAGTGCCAATTTCAAATTAATCGGAGGATGGTGTAAGGCTCCTGATAAACTTTTCCTATACCATTCTGAGGAGCAAATATACTTTTATCTGCCCCTGCCCCAAAACACACAGCCAAAAGCCATTTTATATAACTAGTCATCATATTTCAAGTGAATGTGTCATTTTTACTTGTTATTGCAAATGCCATTCCCAGTAGTACTTGCTTTAATTTTACTGAATTATGTTTAGGAACGAACAGATAGAATTACCACCAATCATGCATTAGTATGTTTAAGTTAAAGTTCTCTGATCTGTTTTATTGTACAATACTGGAGCTAAACAGGCCTTAAGAACTATGGGTCAATCCAGTGTGAGTATTTGTGGTTGTGACTTCAGAAAGAAGGTACTCCAAGAGAAATGGCAAGCCTGCCTTCCAAATGAGGATAACTGCAGAGGTTACAACATTTGCTAGACCTTGCTCTCAAATCTGCATCCAGTGTTTAAATTTCTTTTATCCTCAGTATTCCAAGTACATCATAAGATTACATTAAATGAGAGGAGGGAGACAGCAGCTCATTGCTTGCACCAATTCTTACTGAAGAAGTTGTATCAGGCTCCAGTAAGTGGACAAAAGCAATCAAGATACATACCAAAAAAAGGAGCATGACAAAAAGCTCCTGTCAGCTGCCACAGCTGCTCTTAGCCATGACACTCAGAGGAGCTGCAAGCCTATGCTAATTGGATAGCATGTCTGGTTCAACTAGAGCTCATGTGCTGCCTTGAACCAGACATGAGTTGTCTCTCAACTGTTTCCTATTTGACACGAGAGCGACTACACAACTTGTAATTTACAGTTACAGGTTCAGAGAAGCTAGATGTTTGTAGGTTCAGGAGTCTTATTTGCAATAAAATCCATTAACATGTTACTGCTGAACTTGAATATTGACACACAGAACACTTACAAGAACTTCTAATATCTTTCTTCTATTTACCTTCATTTTGAGGTTAATATTTGACCTACTTAGCAGTATTTAAGAAACACTCAAAAATTTGAGAGGTATAGTAGTCAAGTATCTTTCATTAGCTTGTATGAACTAATGAGGCCTCCTAATATGTATGAAATGGCAATGCAATTGTAAGAAATTAATCTCTTTCCAGCATATTAATTTATATTATATACTATGCTAACTATGCAGCTCCTCAGTCATTGAGATCTGACCCTCATCACATATCAGCACTGCCCAAAAATAGAATTAGCAAGTGAAATACTTAGAAGAAACCGTATACGCTGAAAAAAATTAACTAGTTTGTGATATGCTGTGTATCTTCACCCCTTATTACACTTTTCCTCTTTATTTTTAACCCCCAAATTAACAACTCTATTCTTAACATACAAACTAAATAGCTTTAAGTGTATAGCAATACAAGTTTCCCTGCTTTGCATTCAGAACACTAAAGAAGGTCAGGATAAAGCATCTATCTTGAACAGAAGGAACATTTACTGTGACAAACTACTGAATATAAAAATCAACGTCTCACATAAAATAAAGGAGATAGGATTACATATCATTAAATTAGCTGATCAAAACCTTTGCAGAACTGAAGCAAAGTGGTGTGAAAGCCCAAAATCATGAAAGGCAATAATTTTGTTAAAATGAAGAGATAGAATCCTTCCACTAATACCAGGCAAAATCCTAAAATAAAGCAAGCAGCTTCTCAGTAATGCTATACTGAACATACAATAGCAGCAAATGCAGCAGCAATTAAATTGTAGTTCCTTTGTATACTACACAAGCTGCAAAGTACTCTGAATTCTACTTTAAAATTTTCTAACAGTCAACATATAATTTGTGTAATCATATTGCATTCATATGTGAGCAAATGAAAAATACTATCAAATTGTGCAACAAAGAAACAGTTCAAAGTGTGTATTCCTGGTTGCTAAAGCTCTCTATTGCTTCCAATGCTCCCAAAGGACTCTGGCTAGAGTGACACCTGCAATGCATTATAAATGTGTAATTACCATTTAAATGGGGTAAAGAAAGCTGGTGGATGAAATGGGAAAAGGCATTCCCTTAAAGCCAACCAAATACTGAAATTTCAGGCATGATCATCTTAATCTATAGAGTCAGGTTAACAAAGTCATTGTCATTCTGCTGCTCATCCATGCCTACTTAACTGAGAACCCTCTCTGCAGTGCGTAAGAGCGTAAAATCATCTACTGTCTCCATAATTATTTGCAGCAATTTTTATTAGATTATGTTTAATATGCTAACATATGTATTTACTAGACAGTGAAAAATTAAGACAGAAGATCCAAGGCTATAGCAAGACTTACTCTATGTCTCCCTGAATTATTTTGACAACCACTTGTCTGTATATTATCAGAATATAAGCTATATACATCAGCAACAATATTTAGGGATTTCAGAATTTATACATATTTTGTCTTTCATTTTTCCTCAGTTACATACATCCTTTCAGTATGTGCCAACTATTCATGTAAGAGTTAGGTTTCTCTTTAGGACAAAAATTAATTATGAGAATCCAGGCCTCAAATAGATATATCTGATAATATAAATTAATCTTTGAATATGCAATAAAGCAAACCTGTCAATAAATAAACTTTATATAGAAGTTTGCTATTGAAATTTAAGTTTTATAGTTGAATTATGATCTTTTGCAGGTAATCTGCATTACAAAACATAACCACATGAAGAAATGAATATGCCTTACTCCTTATAAGAAGGTACACCTTCCATTAACACAGTGAATGTATGAGCTTGTTTCTAATTAAGTCATTGATAGACTAACATGCTTCAAGTGGAGGGCAAAATAACATTAGCTCTCATATGACTGTGTGCATAGCATAGCTACAAGCAAGATTTGTTGAATTTGTTGTATGTATTCCAGAGGCACAGAATTATACAGTTGTATTCCTCAGGAAACTCAAGTACTCCAACAAGATCCAACAAAGCATTCCACAAAGGTCTGAAAGTTAAGCACTGAAGAAAGAATTGTCTCTGGATAGTCCTACATTTTAGTGAAGACAAGTGAACTAGTTTCAAAAGTAGAATATAACTCACAGCCTTTTGAAACATCACTTAACCCCAATGCAGTGCTTTGATACACTAACTGCTATACTGAATTCAGGACCTTGTTCACTCTGCTGCACTGCCTCAAGGAGATGCAAAGTTATATGTATATCTGTACAGAGTGCTGCATGTTATTTTGGAGACATAGCCATTGTCTTAAGTTCTTCACCAGATCTATCCCAATGATTCAAATTTGTTGAGATTGACTCTAAGGTCTCTTCTAAGGAGAAAAACACAAATTGTGTGTTTGTTTCATGCTGTTTGGATTTTGTTTGGTTTTTTAAATCTGGACTATTGTTGTCAACCACGCAAACAAACCTCTTGAAACTGAATTGTGGTTGGGATACAGGGTCAATTATCCTATAGAATACCACAGGACTGAAGTTCATGACTGATGTTTAACAAAAATTACTTCTAGTTTCTACAACATTCTTCCTCCTGCAGCTCAAGCTTCACAGTGAATTTTTCCTCCATTCCAGCAAAGGAGCATACTTTTGGAAACATTCCCCAGGCAGAGAATTCCCTATAGAGATTGTCCGTATCACTTCTGCATCAGCCAAAGGGCAGGCAGCAGCAGATTCATGAAGGCATTCCCAGACTCTGCCAATCAGTTTAACAAGAGGATGAAAATTAACAGTTTTGAGTGACTGTTCAGACCCCTAGAATCACCTTCTCTGACATTACTGCAATTTGCATAATAAAAAGTGCAGCACAGTTTTAGCATATCTGTCTCTGAATACACAGTACTATTAACCCTACGAACAAATCAAATGAGAAGTGCAAGCACTGACAAGCCTAGATAAGAGCCTCCTATACAACACAGCAGGTCCTACAGTCTTGCAATATGCTTCTCCTACTGGACCACAGCTCCACTTAAAAACAAAGAAAAAACAACAATTTTATTCCCTATGTTAGGCTGCATCCCCCCCCATCCTTCTTTTTTAAGCTTGATTTAAAAAGCTTTCTATCTGCTAGTCAGTCTATCCTCCTTCAATAACCATAAGTCAATAACCTTCAATAACCATAAGCCAATTTTGACTAGATTGGTTTGTCAAGTTCAAGAACAAATCCCCCTCCCCCAAATCAGTACTCTTATTTAGGAAGAGACAGCAAGAACTACTTATTTTAATCAATATATTTATTGATTAAATAATATCCCCCAAGCAAACACCCCATCCAGCACATTGTCTCTTGCTCAGTGGGAAAGTCAGTGCAGGAAGAGAACAGGGGCATAACAGTGATGAGATCAGGTGTTCAGGTGACAGAAGACATGCATCAGTAGGAAACTGGGCTTGATTATGTCTGCTGCTCATAAAGCAGCTTGTTTCTGCTGTGAATTTTAATAATAATTAGGAAAAAGGAATCAATTTAGATACTGAGTATCAAAACAAGATTACCACATACCATACTTCTTGCGTATTTCATCATGCTTCAGCTTTCTTTCATGTTTCCTGCAACAAATAAAGGCATCAGAAGAACATTCAGACTGTTTTGAGCTGTAAGCAAAATATAATTACATCTGGAAGAGACGACAGCATTTTTTACATTAGCATGCAATTACAAATTTCAAAACAGTCATATTTATCAGTTATATATCTTATCTTTCTATATACACTTTATGTATCTATAAGATTCCCTATAACTTCTCACTAATCAATAATGTCAAAATAAGATATATTTGCAAGCATAAAGAAAAAATTGGTTTTTTATATATATATAAGTAATGTGTCCACATATATGTACACATACAGACACAGAGGTATTCATCTATACATAAGAAGCAAGGCGCAATATTGGAAGATTCCCTAATGCTTTCCAGCAGGGAGCACAATGGTAAAATTTAGCTCTGAATACAGTGTGCTTCAGAATCCTAATTCAATATAATAGGTCTCAAGATAAAAGGTATATTACTGTTTTGTTTAAGCAGTACAGCAACTGTAAGTGAAAGCTACTAGTTTCTAAAATCCAGCATGGCATCCAGGCAGAGAATAAATTAAAATATTGTGCTATATAAAAATTGGATACCTCTATGTTGTCTAATCATAAGACTGTTTAAGACTATGTAATATTGCCAAACTTTAATTATTCACATAAACCAAGTGTCTGACAAGTCAATTTCTTATTCCCCTTCTTCCCCTCCCCTTTGCAAAGGTGAAGGTGGAAAAATGAAGGAATTTTAAATGGAAATTGTTCCATCATTCCTCAGATAATTTTCCTATATTTCAAAGGGAACATGTATTTTGCTTAGTTTAAAAACAAACAAAAAAGCTTCTACACAACTGTTTCACTAGGATGATCCAGGATCCATATATTTTGAGGAAAGGACATAGAATTTGGCAAAACAATGTTCCTCTAACATGAAAAAAACCACACTGTTTGTTGCCCCTATCAAAATTCAACCCAGTTAGACAAGTTGTGACTTTCACCTGATTCTAATTTGCACATATTCAGCAGAAAGCTGTTAAGCACTGACAGCTTAATTCACCAAAGATCCCATCTGCCCTATGCATATTCCACCTCCAAACAATTCCTACTGCTAATCAGATCCTGTGTGTCCTCAGAAGCAATTATCCTGCTTCCTACAGAGCTGAAGGGCTGAACCGACCTTTCCCTGCAACTGCACTTCTGGAAAGCATGCAGATAAAGCATGATGAAAAAACCAAGCAAGAAAGACTGACTCAAAACCTTCCACTACAATTTCCCCAAGATACTGATCTCCCTTATATCCCTTTCCACTATTCCGCCCAGGCAGCATAGGAAACAAAGCAACCTGGCCAAACTGCAAGAGGAGGAGGAACTGGGGAATCAGGGTGATGAAGTGAAATTCATGTAGAGGAGGAAAGTCAGGACTGAGAGGATGAAAAGAACAGGAAGAAGAGGAGCCAAGTTTACCTACTGATGGTAACGTGACCACAGGATTCCTGCTTTCTGTGTTGCATGAGAGGAAGACATTGTATGAGGCAAGGGATCTCAGGAACAGAACAGATTCTTCTTAAAGCAGCCTTCTCCTGAATAAAGCCAGTCCTTATTTCTGTATAGTTTCCAAGTGATATTATGGGACCTGAAACTAGTTTTTTTTACTGGTAGTACTAATGGCATGTTCTTCATTGTTTTGCATACCCTGTCTGAAATAATGGAGACTCACTGCTGCAGTTTCAACTGAAATCTCAGTACTTCAGCAGTCAGTCTGAATCTGCCCTGAACACAGAAAGCACTAGGTATCTGCCTAAGAAGGGGGGGGAGAGGGGAATCGGGCTGTGTAGGCTTTAAACCTCAGAAGAACTTTAGGATACTTCCCTAGGCTATTCAAAACAAACCAAACATCTAAAATTCTTACACTGTTTAAGTTTGAAGGGTAAAACCATTAATATTTGTGAAACATTTGAACTTTGACAGGCAGCCACAACTATATCATATCACCTATGACAAAATCCTTGTACAGTAACTAAGGCTTAGGTATATCTGAGAAGAATCAGACAATTCTGAACAGGCAGTCACTGAATCAGCCACCCAGAGGTGGCTTGCTGCACCATTCACATCTTACATTACGATCAACTGAAGTCACCTTACAGTCAGAGTTGGTTCTGTTTCTTAATACTACTGCTATTACTCCATCTTCTGTATGCTAAGTTCTTGGCTCTTCATGCAAGTTGTCCCCACTGCTGTAAACTGAGAAAGTATTTTTCCTAATACTAACAATTCACATCATAGTTTTCCATACTTGGTTCTTCACAAATGAACTGCAATCCCTTCTTTCCCTGTCCCTCCTCCTTGTTCTCCCTTACCAGTAACACTACCAAATTATACTTGACAGTTTATCTCATTCAAGATCTCATTGCTTTTCATTGGTTTATCAGCTTCCAACATATAATCATGGTTTATAAATTATATAAATCTAATATATAGATGTACCATGCATTTGCAGCTGTAGATAATTAAATGAGTGTACAGAAAAAGACTCACTACTTGATGCTATGTTTAAAAATGATTTTTCATGTTAGGGATGACATGAAGTCAAATAAAGGACTAAAGCTATGCAATTTAGTATGACCTGTTTTCCTTCAGTATTAGTCAAAAACTGAATTCCAGGTTTCCTTCCCCTCCTGCCCCTCACTATAAGTGCAAACTCTACATATCATCAGTGATTTTCAACCTTCTCAGTGATGTGACAGCTAGTTTTTTCTTCCTTTTGAAGACAAGAGGAGTGCCAACGTCATTACCCTTACTCTTCACTCTCAGTCATCTAGGTATTCCAAAAGGTACTTCCTAAGTATCCATAATAAACTGAATTTTAACACAAATTTTAAATAAAGCAGACTTTTGCTGTGTACCTGAAAAGCCAGAAAATACTAGGTGCTCCAAGGATCTTGAAGCTTGCAAAAAAAAAAAATCACATGCTATGCAACTTGTGTTGCCTTACTTTGTTTTTACCATTCACTAATGGAACCATGAAATGAAGCTCAGGCTAGTCCCATTCTCCTTCCATTGCCAACTGATCTGAACAGCTATATACGAGATAGCTGTATCCCACAGAAAAGAAATATAAGGTGACAGGAAAAAAAAAAAAGACAGACACAAGGTCAATGCTGTGCCTATTTTCCTCCCACACTATTTATCTGAATATCTATCCAGCTCTTTTCAGAAACTATGTGAAAACTTCACCAGTTGTAGAAAGCAAAGATCACACAGCACAATACAGTGTTTTCCTCTGCAGTTTGCTGGTCAAAAATGGGTCATTGAGACTATTAGTCTGTTCTACAGCCAGCAATTCGTCCTCCTAAGGACTTACAGGAAGCAAGCAGTGGGTAGGTTGAAGTGTTCTGGTTGCTGGAAGTGGCCTACTCCTCATGTTTTCCTCATGACTCAACCAATCCCTCCCCAGCCACACAATAACTATGCATGTTTAGAACATGGGAAATACCCCAGGGCTGCTGCTAAGCTCTCTCCTGCAATCAGAACAGTTTGTTTCACAGACACACTCCTGAGACAAGCTAGAAGAGAGGGCTGCTGCTTTAAGGCTGCAGCAATCATTCTGGTGGAACAGTCTGCTCCCAGCAGTCCTTGTTCCTAGGCTTAATTCAGGAATGGAATTGGTCTTAGCTCTGTGTTGCTAATTGCCTGATGCGACACCACTTACTCTGTGTGCACACAGAAAACCCTACACTCCAGAAGTATCAGACTTCCTACAGACTAACTGTACCAAGAATTTAAAGTCAATACACAACTCACAGTGGAAAGGTTATGGTACACAATCAACACCTGTGCATTGGTCATGAGCCTTTGCTTTATTATAAACATAAGTGTTGATTTAACTGAACAATGTAGCATATTAAGGATGTACATTTCACCACAACAAGGCACATGGTTTTGACATACAACAAAATGTTGATATTCCTCACGGAATCCCTTCTCTTTAGAAGAGAACAAAAGCATTATAGGATAAGCATCACCTTCACACTAGCACTCTGCCTATTGTGCCGTGACTAGTTAGAAGTGGATTAACAGGTGGAAAATTTCCCTTTTTCTGATCCACTGCAAGTCTTCAACATCACTTATCTGAGAAACTGCGTGGTATGACTACGCATGAGCATAGTTCCTAAACTGGCCACCTATTTCTTACCCTTCTATGCACATTCAGGTATGACACTTTCAGCTCATGAATTAAGACGTTTATGAAAACAAATTTGCATCCATTCTCTTCTCAGATAAAGTTTGACACTACCTTGTAATGGTGAAAAGGGGAAGTATTGCTTTCTACTCTGTCCCCAAATAAATGCTTTCTTTGCTTTTCTCCCATCCCTGGATTCATGCTGTCCTTGCATCCTGTGGATCCCAGCAATCTTATGGATACATGCTGAGACTGTTCACTGAACTCATCCAACAGAATAAAAAAACCTCAAAAACCCCACAGAAACATGAATAGCTTTCTGCAAAATAAATTTGGCATAGCATAAAGCTAAGGAACGTTGTGCCTTGGGCATGAAAGAAAACTAAGAATGCTGCTTCCATCAGCAGCTCGCAGTTACATCAGAAGTAGAATGCCTTTACACACAATCTAAAAGGTTAAATTACCATTAGACTTAAAAATATATATTTTCAAAACAGTAATTTTAGCTCAGCTACACTAGGAGACATCTAATTCTCATCTTCCCTCTGCAGAAAGTTACCTTTAAGCTTATACTTTCCTAAATAAGTACAAATGCAGAATACACATTACTGCAACAGTAACTCTGAAAAATAAAATTTTGCAGAACAAAGACAATTCAGTAAGTTTAAAAGCTACTAAACCGTATTACACAGCTAGCAGAAATATGAAATAGATCTATTAAACTGCCAATATGTAATAACTCTAAAAAACCCCAAAGTCACAAAAACAAAACTAACCATCCAAGCTTTGAACTAAGTCAAGCTCTGAAAAATTCTTTCTTGCTAAACATCCCCATTGTATCCTATTCTAATTCTTTCTATTGCCAACAAGTTTAGGAATTTTGTATAAGGCAAAGGATCAATTTAACCCATTACAAAAGAATCTAATCTGCTTCCTAATATCACAATGCCTGCTTCGGAGCCATAACCATTGTCATATTCAGGGCAAACAGTTGCTGTATTTGCTTATATAACCTGGCAGTTCAGAATCAGAACACACATTTGCATGGAGTTAAGACGAGCAATTCTCCCAGCTCCTGCCAGTCAGAGACATGAGCAACAGTGGTACATCTGTAAGAGAACCTTACTGGTTCTCACTTTTGTGCCTAGTCAGAAATGTAACATGTTTGAGCAAACCAAGCATTTTGCCCACCTACCTCGTCTTCTTATGCACATTTGTAATAGAGAAACTTAATGTCTTCATGCAAAAGCTCACCAAGTGGTCTCATCTGGAAGTATGCCTTGCTCCCTGCAGTCCCTGCTCATATTAACAATGAGTCTGAGTTCAGGAGAAAACAGCAGGCACCAGCAAGGCAGTGAAGGTTCCTACTTAGCAGCTGAGTATTTAAAGAACATAACCAGGAAGTGGCAAACCTAGGATCAATTTCCTTGACAGCCTATGGGGATTCAAACCCACACCTGACAGCTCCAAGCCTAGCATTAGTTTGGTTAGGACCCTCCTGTTGTCTTGCTGAAGCTAATTCACTGTTAATTTCCAAAATAAAGACCATGAAAGGAAGTATGATTCAAAAGGTACACTGGGCTTGTACCAGGTATCATTGTCCTACCTATAAAAACTGTTTATCTAAGGAATAATGTAAAAACTATGAAGAGTCACTGGAGAACTAAGCTATAAAAACCTACATCTGAAGGAATGCTGTTCTCACTGAGCAGCACTGTATAACTGCTGACTCTTGCACTTCTTTCTACACCATGCTACAGCTTTAACAGAAAGGATGGAAATGTGGAATTAAGTTTAAAGTGAGATCTGAGCCAAAGTTTTCCATTTCCTGAGCAAGATTTCTAGTAGGTATCTCACTATCAACTTCTCTGCCTTTCCCAGCCAGATTTTAAAAGAAGAACCAGTTACCAAATGAATTCAAAAAGTGGGTTTTGCCTCTGAATCCCAGCCTCGCTTAGACATTAAACTCATGCCACAGACAGGCAGCAGTCCAGGAGAGACTAGGCAAGACTTCAGATACATCTCTGCTGTTTGCTCTTGGCTGGCACAGAGCACTTGTACCTGCCACAGTGAGCATCAACCTATTCACTCCCTGTTCACTTATGGAAATACAGGCTCCTAATCAGGTTCGCAGATCTCACAATAAGCACCGTTTTGTAAAAACCTGACATTGCCATGTCTAACTCCATAATGCCTCTTTTAGTACTCCGTGTATTCTTTCGAAGGGCAGAATATTCCTATATCACCAGGAAGTGTATAGCTATATATCAAGCAGTCAAGACTTACCTCTGAAGAGACTGTAGTCTTCGTTCCTCTCTCTTTCTAGCTAGCCGTTCTTCTTCTTCATCTGGTCTACTAGAAAAGTAAGGAGGGAAGGAAAACATAAGAGGAAGAAAAAGCAATTTCAGTGTTAGGCAATCCCTGTTTAGTCATTTGACTTATTTTCAAAAAGGATTTATAGTCTGAACTGAGATACTTCACAGCTGTGTAAAATTTCATTGCTGAATAAGTGTAATTGACAAATTTGTAGAACTACCCTTTCACATTTTATAATACCCAAATGCTTCACCCACTGTAGCATTGTGCACTTCAGACTCCACAGGACAATTTAAAGTCTCTTAGGAAAAGGTTGAAGACTGTTCCAGAAGCAGGAGTCCTACTTGCCATTTTCCTCACACGTCACACCCCATTTTAGAGTAAGCGTACTGCACATGCATAGTTAAGTCCATTGTTGCCCCCTGGAAGAAGATTGATGGTTCATAGCCTTTGATGCCAGAACAATTTATCTTTCCAACAACCATCACTATCCAATCTCAAGTTGCCCCCAGGAAAGCAGTCTCCATGAACTGTCTTGGCAGCTGCCTTCCCTGTTCTGGAATGAGCAATGATTTACCTGAGCGCATCAGCTGTGTGATTCTGGGAAATGCTGAGCCTACACAGTACATCCAAGCTGTGCATGTGCAGATATGCTCTACTGAATGCATGCACTTAAGCTTTGTGACCTGCCTTGGAGAAAGCTCAGCTTCACTTTGCCATCAGATACACAATATAAGAATTGTAGAACTCTAAATCAAATGCCAAACAATATTTATTTGTCTGGGTTTTTCTTCTGACAGAATTAATGACAATTCTTCAGGATTAGTGAATGGACATCTGCCATGCTTTTCCAGGTGCTAATCCTTTCTCAAATTGAATGCACTATCTGAAGATGTTCAATATGAATATTTACAATATTAACACATGTACCAATAGAGAAATGGATAGTTATAGTACCACACATCTGCAGCAACCAACATACAAGTTAAGCAAGAGTGACATCCAGTGGTTAATTATAGCATGTCAAATGTTTTAACAGATACAAAACTCACAAATACCAGAATTGGAAATCTGAACTCAATTTTTCCATCTGCTCAATCAGTCCATACATGTCTTTGAACATCTTAGTCATTTAAATACAATCCAGTAATTCAGAATCCATGTAATGTTTTACATACAAATTCTCTAGTTCCTCCTTTTTTGTTTCCATACAAAGAGTTAGAAAAATCTTGGGGGAGTTTAGCAGCAGGAAACACATACAACAGGTCACCTTTACTCGAAAACTATGTTAGACCCTTTTTTAAAACTAATCAATTTCCCATATTAGCATGTCCAGGAAGACTAGAAGCTCCCATTCTTGGGCATCCTTCTGCAAAACTAGTTTATTGAAGACTCCAGTGTCTTATAACTATGTAATAGTTACTCACTTCACACTGGTGTTGCAAAATACAAACCCACCAAATCAGTAAAATGCTGGTATAGGACTCAGAAAATATATTTCTTCCCTATAATTAAAAGCAGCATTAAATATCTTCTGATTTCTAGACACTTTGAAGGAATTGAGTTTTTCTTCAAAACTCAGAAAGTCTGAAATTATAAAAATTTTTAAAAGGGGTTGTTAAACAGAAGAAGTTCAAGAGAGTCTATTTAGTATAGTTTCATGAAAAGTTGTATCTCAAGTACATGCAACCAGACTTTTAAAGTCCAAACACAGGATAAAAATAATGAACTGAAACAATGCACCAATAGTCCTAGGATTCCTGTGGCAGGGATGGACTCAGGTGAGCCAGCTACATTACTGATGTGGCGATTAATGCACCTAAGTACTCTCTGCATTCAAGGAAAATTTAAGTGCTGGCTTCTTAAACATTGAAACCCCACAGCTTAAAAATTCCCAGAAGGAATACTGATGCTTCTGCAAAACAAGGTTACACCTGAGATCTGAGACAATACATGTAAGAAGCCAGTAAAATAGATCTAATACTACATTTCTACAAATTTTCCTTCCCCCAATTCATTAAAAAAAGTTTCTTTTGTGGAACAGGAGTCCCCAAACTGAGGGAGCAGACAAAAATAATTCCTGCTGAGAATCAGTGGGTTTAAAGCCAGTAATATATCAGGCTCCAGTGTAATAATACATTCTGAATCCTCCTGAAATAAGCTGGACCCCACTCTGACAAGGCCTTTAAATCCTCTGAGTGTCAGAAGATTAAGCTTGACACCTTTGGAGTTCTGGCATAAGATGACTCTCAACTAACCCTCTATTTTTGGAATTAGATGTTACAGTACTGATTGACGACTTAGCTACTAAAACTGAAGTCTGGCACAAATCTCTCTCTTCACAGGAATCAAGGTTCATTTGTTGGCATGTCAGCCACAGGGGCCTACTCAGTTCTTCTGCAGAGGAAGTTGGCAGATCTTACATAAAATCTAAAACAGTTCTATACATCTTCAGGGCTTATCAGCACAGGGCTAAAGAGTTATCAATTTTTGCACTAGGACAGATTTAGTAGACCAATCTACCAGCAGAAAAGGTGCATGCATCTTCCTCAGGGAAAAGAAAAGGGAATGACATGTTATTTACAATTGTTTTCTCCTTTTTTGAAAGCCACAGATATACCTTATTTCTCTGGCTTGAAGGTCAGCACTAAACACTGTACAGCTGCATATATTCTTTAAAAGAACAGCCCTCAAACAAGAACAATGAATTACATATACTTGAGTATAGAAATTATTTCAGATCAAGAAATAAGGTCCACATTTTGTTCACATGAGTAGCACTCAAGGACAAAAGGAACAGAGCTAGCTGAAACTACACTGTCCAGAAACCTGAGCTGAGTGACACAAGGAAGCATATTGTGCTGTCCCAATAAACAAGGCTTTCCAGGTGTTTCATTAGGGAATAAGCACTGATCAGTTCCCATGGAAGCACTGGCTTACCTATTTTAGCTGCTCATCAACTATTTCCCTCCCTTTGAAGGATATTAGCCAATTAAAGAAGTAAGCCAGTAGGAAAAAAAAAGGAGAAGTTTTACAAGTCCTCCAAGATCTAAAACACACTTACTTTTCGCAGTATTACTTTACTTGAAAATAAGCCAGTCTCTCTTAATATCTTAGAGCAAAAAAGTATCATCTTACATTTAGAATATTTTGTTGCATTGGCAAAGACAGCTAATCACTTAGATACTGACTGTCTGCTGACAGATCCTAGAGCAAACTCTGAAGCATGGATACCAAGTGCTGTGGGACATTGTCGCTCCAGTTACTTGTTACCCACCTGGTCCCTTTTTGCTGTACCATGAGCTTGCCTTGAAGGAAATTATTTGTTCTGTTATCACAAGAAGCAAGTATTTATTTGGCCACTGAAATATTTCATGTCCAATCTTAATAAGGAACTGTACAATGTAGAAGTGTAGAAGAACATAAAGAACATATCTGTGATGCTACCACTAATACAATCACTTCAGTGTCATTCCAGCATCAATTCTAGTGTCATACTGCCTGTCAATAAACACCTCTTTTTTTTATTGTCTCTCAAACAAATAAAACAAAATGACCAAAATTGCTTCCAACAAAAAGATTCTTAGTATATTGGAGAGTGAAAATTGTAGGTAGGTAGGGAAGACTAGCACCCAAAGTTAGTAAAGGAAACAAATATATGTATTTACCTCCTGGAACGCCTTCTGCAGTAACAGCAGTAACAGCAACAGACTGCTGTGGACACCAGAATGAGTCCAGCTACTACAGCCATGGCAATAATTAAAGCCTCAAAGTTTACTGAAAAATATGAATATATTCAACTTGTTAGACTCCAGCATTAACATTTGTCTTTCTGATAATTCTTCCCCTCCTTCCCAAGCGTTTTTTCACCTCTGTATGAAAAAAAAATAAAATCAAAGCCACAGTTCTGTGCAACTACCCCAGTTAAAACTCACGATGTCACATTAGAATTTTGCTACTATGCATAATCACACCAAACAGACATTAAGTAAAATTGCTCTCTACATATACCAAATTATTAAAAGCCATCCTGTAATACTTTATATATCTACTGGTGTGATTCCACAGTTCTGTCCTCCCAATCACAACCTTAGCCAACGTACAGTACATACAAAAAAGTCATATAGATGCAGCATCAGTGTACACACATTACATGTAGCAGTTAGAGAAAGACTAAAATAAAATAAGACAACAATATCAGAGGATTTGAAGGAGCCAATATAAAACTCTCCATAAAACTTTCTAAGTCATCTTCTATGTCCAAAGAGAATAATCTTCTACATCCAAAGAGTGATTAATAAATGGGGGTGGGGGGGTGTGTGTGTGTATTATTTTAACTGCATACACTATAACAACTGTAGCTGCATCAGAAACCTGATGTCCTGGAAAAGAGTGAGACCCAAGAAGAAAGGAAACAGGGGTGATATAAGCAACACTATAGACACAACTTTGAGGAGTTTTATTTAAAGGACCTAACAAAGGACAAAATTAAGTCAGTCAGGGAAGTTGTATCAACAAAGATAATAAAAACTAAACACCTCTCCACACACATACCCCACACTGTCTATTTTAAAGCATGATGGGGAGGGGGCAGGGAAGTTGTCTCCTCCTCTCTCCCACATAAATCCCTCTGAACTCTGCCAGATTCAGCAGCTTTATGCTGCTGCAGTAACACAAAGTAGCTGCACATGCACTTTTTACTGCTTCAGGGTACTAGTGATAAGACAGTCAAATTTCGCAAGTGAAGTTCAGAGGGTCTGTCCTCTCAGATCACATGCACAAGGCAAAGAGTCTGTTACTTCTCTACAGATCTCACCAATTCACATCTGGCCAAGGAATATACTTAACAGATCTTGCCAGAGATTAGATCCCAGGAAACATTTTTGCTTGTGTGTTATAATTTACTGGGTACAGTTTATAATAATACATAGTTTCTAGTTACAATACACAAGTAAATCCTGAACATGTAAATTTTGAAAGTAACACATTTTACCATACCACATTTCTCATTCCGTTACTCCCCTACAAGTTACAAGCAATTAAATATGCTTCATTCTGTGAAGTAAAAACTTTTGGGTTTAATCTCCATTTAATTTTTTTAAAGTATATATTTACTTTTCTAAATGCCATTTAATTGAAGCAAAAAATATATTTTGAACCTATTAACAAAGTGCAGAAAAAGATTCTCAGTTTTCAGTCTGCATTACTGTCTCCACTATCCATTTCATTTGCTTATTAATTGTATTGTTTTCATGAATAAACTACTTTGTATTACATTGCTTCTATACGGTTCTTTTTTCTTCACTGCTGGTTAATAATCTGTCAACATGTTTTATTCCGTAAAAATTGTAACTGGAAGCCAGTCATTTGTTTTTGACTTTGAGCTGCAACATTCAGCTTCATTTTCAGCAACACTGAGCCAAAACTCATCTCTTCATTTTATTTGCAAAAAGGAAAAACACCACCACACTCACAAGGTAATTAGTTTTCCTGCTGTGTCTGAAGGGGACAGTCTCAATAAGACTAATGTGTCCCCATGGCATGTTGCAGCATATAATTCGTAAAAAAATCTATTAAGGAAATGCATATGTGGATTTTTTGGTTGTGGTTTTGGTTTTCTTTTTCCACTTTTACCTTTTTCACTGAGAATGTGCTCCATTCTCTGTTTAAGCTACCTTCAATCTAGAAATACAAATGGCACCAAAGCTAGAAGCCATTTCTATAGCAGGAGTAAACTGCCAAGAACACCAGCAGGAGTAAACACCAAGAACACTGATACTTAATATCAGTAGATACCAGTAATCACTGCTTTGCAAAAGGACACAGCACAAATGCATTTCCATTGTGGGTGTGGCTGGGACAGAGTTAACTTTCTTCACAGCAGCTAGTATCATGCTGTGTTTTGGATTTCTGGCTAAAACAGTGCTGATAACATACCAATGTTTTGGCTGTTGCTGAACAGGCTTGAAGAGCATCAAGATTTTCTCTCCCCACCTGCCCTGTTCCCCCAAGTGAGTAGGGCTGGAGGTAGGCAAGAGATCAGATAGGTCAGGAGGGGACACTGCCAGAACACCTGACCCAAACTGGCCAAAGGGATATTCCACACCATATAATACCATGATCAGCAATAAAACCCGAAGTAAAGGAAAAAAGTGGAGGGAGTATCTGGCTTCCAAGGTGACTACTGTCTGGGGACTGGCTGGGCATCAGTCTGCCTGTGGGAGGTGGCAAGTGATTTCCTTTGCTTGGGGTTTTTTTTTTTCCTCTCCCCATTTTTCCTTCACCTATTAAACTGTCTTTACCTCAATCCATGAGTTTTCTTACTTTTGTTCTTCCTATTTTCTTCCCCATCCCACTGGGGCCAGAGGAGGGAGGGAGCAAGCAGCTGTGTGGGTACTTAGCTGTTGGCAGGAGTCAACCCACCACACTTCCAGAAAAAAGTTTGCTTAACAGTTCATAGTAACAGCATTTACTATAATATTGAAAGCCCAATTTCCTTAAAAGTGTGCCTTACCAGTGAAATGATATAACTTCTGTAGCTCTAAAAATAACTCCAAAAGTCTAACCATAAATGCTTTCTCTCACAAAACAAAACAGAGTCCTTCTTGTAAGAACAAAGAATTGTTAAAGTTCTCCTGTACTGTCCAATCTAGTCCCTCGGTCTGCAGGGATTATATGAAGTGGTAGCGTTCAGAAACCTGCACCTTCTATCTCTGCTACTCTCATTTAAAGACTACTCCATAATCTCACTGCTTTAAGTGTGATACATTTCTTCTAATTTAGAGTTAACATAGTCACTGATAGTTATCCCCACTTGTTTTTGTCCTTTAGCCTCCTGGTGTTCATGAGCAAATACATAGAAAGCAGCAAGCCTTTGTTTTGCTGGACTGAAGATGTAGTCTTATTTCATATAACAAGCTTTCCAATGTCTTATTTGTTCTCTGTTCCAGTCTATTCTGAATTTAGATCTGTATACACAGTATTGCACAAATAGCTCCAAAGATTTTGCCCCAATGGCAGCATATGCACTGTACTGTACTTTATAATACAAAATGCAAAGCAAAAGGAAATCTAAGAACAATGAAATGATGCAGCACTACAATCTACAGTGGCATGCTGCAGCTTCCTTTTTAACCTTAACTGCATTGCCTTCAGTACCCACAGACCACACTGTCTTTTCAGTTGTTTAAGCAAAAACAGCATTCAAGAATTTTTGGGTGGCTCCATTCCTGTGGTATTGGTTCACTGCTGCCACTGGAATATACTAGAAAAAACTGTGGATGTAGGCATATCATCCAACATTTTAAGTTTTTTAAAGAGTAAGAATGGTTGCCCTTTGTCAACAGGCAGTGATCTTAATTCTTAGTCCCTCAGAAGTATGGTTTAAGAAACAGGTGAATCCTGACTACATACATAAAATACTCTGAACATTCCAACATCACTGGTTCCCAGTCTAGACTTTAGCATCAACAGAACTTCACTACACAGTAAATGTTTTAAAGCCATTGGACCAGCATAACTATCCTGGCTGTTCACAAAGAACCCTTAGCAATGACTGTTTTGTAAGATTAGGGATCATGGTTTCAAATCATAAGCACTGCCTCCTCCTCCCACCCCTCCAAATAAATTAGCAGGAAACAGCTCTAGTAAGCTTTAGTCTTACTTTAATCTAATCATACTCATAAATAATTCTCTACAGCAAAAGTAAAATTAGTACCTACTCCAGCAAACTCCCCATCGAGCATTTGAGAGTGAACATAACGAAGATGGTGGAAGAATGCTTCTTACAGGGTAATCAAGACAAGTGTTGTTGGTGTAACACCAAAGGCACTGTGCAAAAGAAAAATAAAAAAACAAATTATTGATCTTCAAAAACAGTTTACAGTTTAGTGCTCCTCTCCACAGACAGAGTTCTTAAGTGCATACAGCACTGTACAGTTATATTGAAGGTGCTTTGTAGTACAAAACCTACAGAAGTCCTGGTACAATTCTTAAGTAAGCCTAAACTGAATTGTGAATAAGTACATTTTGTACTTATAGGTAATAAAGGCAATATTTAAACTAGCCTGGAAATATTTGGGAACATATTGAGGTACTCTGTATACTTGAGGATAAAATGGCTTTGGGTTTAGAATTACTGAAATTAACAACAAACACAAAACCAGAAAGCCAACTGTTCAGAATTTTAAAACACCTGGTATCTTTGATGATTACAAATACACTTATAATCTTACTTCAGCCCTGTATTTGACTATTAACAGAAAGAAAAAAAATAATGAACCCTTACAATTCTACAGGATGTTTTGCTGCAAGGTAATAAAAGATACAGCCTTATCCAATCTGTGTTGCAAAGTACATTGGGTACCTTAATTGTGCACACTTACATATCTGGATATTTTTAAAATTTAAAATTCCTTACATGTATTATAGTTACAATACCAGCACAACATTTCTGCTTTTTATGTCACCTAAGCATCAAGCTTAAGTTTTGTTTTTCATCTGTTAAAATAGGTACTCATTCAAAATTCCTTTACCACACAACTCAACCAGTGAAGTAGTTTTGGATGACAGTAAAAGGAATCCTTGACAGAACAGGTTTTTTTAGGATTCATTCCAGAAAGAGCTCATCCAGGAACTATGCTTTATCTAACAGTACTATCAAGAACATCTCTGTCATACATCCTCAATTGCACAAAGTCTGTTATCTTGCTCTAAAGGATTAGAAAATGTTAAATACAAAGGAAACCATTTGTAGTAGATTCTGCTCTCTTGAAACAAGTGAAGAAAGAGACAAGAAAAGTTTATTCATATTTTGTAGTTGGTAGACTGTACAAGACAAACATACCCATAAAGACAAATGAACAACAATAACTGAGAAGGCAGAATAATCTTTGCAAAAAAACTGCCCTCCTAAATGTTAATTTTAATCCAAGGATGTTAGATAAGAACATGTTTATTTTTGTTGGATCAATTATTTAATAAGAATTAACAGTTCAAAAGTAATGACTAATAGGGGGCAAACTAAAAGTCTTTGTTAAATTTGTTTGAATGTAACGTTGACCCTGTTTTGAGTAGGAGGCTGGACTACATGTCTCATGAGGTGTCTTCTAACCTGAATGACTCTATACTGCTGGTGACAACTAGGAGCACAGAAAGGTCAACTATATTGCTCTGATGGAGACTACTGCCTGTAACTATTAAAAATGTGTGTAGCCCAAAAGGCAATACCTGGTACAGCTACTGATTGGTACAGAGGCTGAAGTAAGAAAATATTTCAACTGACTCATTCCCAATGCTAAAAATTGAGCTAACTGTAAAAATCAAGTTAGAAAAAAGAAAAAAGCCTAAACACCCAAGGCTGAAACATTTCCTTAACTTCGATTCTCATCTATATAACCTAAAAACAAAGACTGAAAAGATTTTTTAGAGGTAAATCATATATCCTTTGCAGAGTATGCTAGGAACCATATTCACACTCTGACAGATATCACTGACTTTATTTTAGTAGAGTCTCACATGGATAATGAAGTGCAACATCATTAATGCAGTCCACACTCATTTTAAGAACACATTCTCAGTATTAAGAGATAAGATAGCAACTACAAACACAAAACTAATGCTTCTTCCTCTATAATCAGATAGATGTATGCAAGTTATCCCCACCTTTCCTTCAGAAAAAATTGGCTATATTTATTGATCATATAATTTCCTATAGCTGTTCTTAAGCTTCTTTTTTTTTAATGCCTCCCTTGCCTAAAATCCACTTACCACAAGCATTTAGATTCCATACATTTGTTATTAGGACAAAGATGAGAATGACAAAAATAAATAGCTGAGGGGAAAAGTGTGTTGGTAGACTACTCAGAAGTTAAAAGTGAGACTTCGGAAAATTCTCCAGAATGCTGAGGCTCTACACATGCACACAGATTCTAAAATGTAGTCCTACCTTTAACTAGTGCTTGCATTACGTATTATGTCTTACACCATGTCATATGGAGTTAGAAACATGGAGAGAAAACTCTCTCAAGATGTTAATCAATAGATATTTACACATTATCTGGTAACAGATAAAATTCTCTAATATTAATACACCTGGTAATCTGCTAGCCATAGCAGTAAATATGTCTTCAAAGTAAATAAATTGAATTTCAGGATTCAGCAGCTCTAATCAAACCCCTTACGTGTTATTTTTTACTGTACCATATTGTAAGGAATAAGACGAAATGCAACAGCATATCTATAAAATTACCACTCAGAACTCATTGATAAAAATCACAAGAAAATAGGTATTCATGAACTCTAAAGGCCAACCCAAAAGACCAACCCAATTATAATTATGATAAACAAAATCTGAGCATTTTGAATTATAATTCTATTTAACTGAACTAAATTACTACCTTTTAGGGTTTGTTTGGAATTGGTTTTATCTATTCACCAAATGTTTAATTTTCATTTTTATCTGCTGCTGCTATCTATGTTATCACCAATATGAAAACCTGTTTTTTTTTTCTACTGAAGCAGTTAAAGTAACTTCAGCAATTCTTTGCTTTCACAAATGCTAATGGCTTTGTTCTGTAGCCTTTTTTTTTTAATGTATGTGCGAATTGTCTGAATGAAGTCTAAACTCCTTTCTTCAGGGTTAACACTGATGCTATTGAAGCAGTTGCCTTGAATCATCCATCATTCTGTCACCAAAACAAGCCTGGACACTGTCACTGGTTTGACAGATTCTGAAAATAATGTATCTACAACTCTGTTAGTGTCTTCAGTACACAAACATAGCCAAAGGATTTATTTCTCTCACAAGGTGAACACATTCCTCTCAGGTTAACAGAAGTTGTGCTCATGTATCTGTGGCAGCACTTATTTGAAGTGACAGTCACACCAGTGGTAGGTGCTGAACATTTCATCTTCAATGACCCGTATTTTCCATTTTCTACTTTATACTTTGAAGATGAAGAGTTCTTTACACAATGATGTGCTTATGACAACAAATATACAGGTTTGACAACACACAATAACCACATCAATATAAGGCAATTAATATTTTTCCATTTAAAAAGCCAAAAGATGCATAAGACAAGCATAAAACAGGAAAGTTTAGATATTTCTCAATTTCCCCTACCGAAAGAGTTTTGCAGTAACTTATGTAACTTAAATACTCATTAAATATTTCTTTTCAGTGACATCGGAAGTTAGAATTCAAAACAATCTCTCACTTTAAATATGGAAGTTTCTTCTGCTCTGCAGGGATAGACACCTTTGCATACTTATCACTATCCTTATTGTGGAGCTAAAAAGGTTTTGAGCAAAGAACAGAGAAACAAATTCTATTGTTTTAAATGTCTGCCTTACTGCAATCTCATTGGAAATCTTTGCTACCAGAATGGAGATCTAGCCTGGCAGTCTTAAGCACTTACAGTCTGATGCAGTCAGTGGAGGGGCCAACATATCTGAACATCTACAAAGCACTCATACAGTCTGTCTCAGTTAAATGCATTGCTTGGGGCATCTCCAGAGAAAGGCATTTCTAGTTTATTTACATTAATTTCCCAGTTCTCCTATTCAGCATACAAGAAATACAAGGCATTTTAGCCACACAAGATTTAGTTTATCTAGCCCTTGTATAAGATGGAAATTTAAATAAGCGCTGCTTGCAAAATGAGGACGAGTCTAACATCAACTCACAGCAACATCTAACAACAATATCAACTCACTCAGCTGCGCTGTGAAAGCACTGAGCACACGCTGAAACTAGAAGCCTGGATTCTACACTGTCCATCCTCTCCAGACAAAGCAGAGAAATACCTTGAGTGACCAAATCATGGAGCAACCCTGGCAAAGCAAAAGCACACTGGCACATCACATGCGAGTGTGACAGAGGCGAAGCAGCACACCTGTTGACCCTACCATTTAAATAAGAACAGAGACTTCCTCTTAAGGGTAGTTTGACTAGATTCACCATTAAAAACAAAACAAAACCCCCAACAAACAGCCAAACCAACTCCAACAATCTGACTTCATATTAAATGGAAAAAAAAAAACCCAGACAAAAAAAAAAATCACCAAATTATCAGTCAAAAAGGATGTTAAAAATCTTACCGAAACATTTTTCAGACATTCTTCACAGGACCTCTGGGAAAACTCTGAACAGGCTAGAAAAAAAAAAACAAAACACACAGAGATTATATATTTTTCTTCAGTAACATCAGCACTTAACACAATATTTAGCTTTTTATTTTTTCTACTTCTAGAAACAAGCAACAATTTTGATCAAAGCAATGAAAGTTCAGTATATCCATTCCAGGAGAACTGTAGCAAACAGAGATACAAAGCATTTAAGTTTGACCTCTGACATAGTTAGGGAAACAATTTAAGCCTACTTGTAACTTCAATTTGCTTTGTCCAAGGACAACCTGGGAGAAAAAAAAACCACAAGAGCCTCCCTGTATCTCTGCTGAAGTTCTAAGACTTTTACACTTCCATTTAGAGAACATTCCAAGTTTTGCAGCTTTTGAAGCCTAGCAAAGGCTGACCTTCATGTAGGGTTTCTCCCCCTTCCATAGATATTAACCTTTTTCTGGGGAAAATGTTTAAGAACACAAAGCTCTCCAAATAACATGATTTTAAATAACACTTAAACAATATTTCCAAACATAGGACACACAGTTATTTTGTTCAGAGGTCAACAAGAACTCTGACAGAAGTTTGAAAATCCAAGTGATGTGGAAGGCATTAATTAATATTTTCTTTGGATTTTAAAAAACATCTTCTATCCTAAAAAAAGAAAATATTTACTGGTGTTCACATTCCCAGAGGATTCCAGCCAAAGGCTATGACTTTCATTTAGAAGTATTGCATGCTTATCATCTTAACACTGGTCTTTTTTATCCACAACGTAGACATAATTTGCCACCCACAGGACCATGTACATGCCATAGATGAACCTTGGCCTAGATGAACTACTTGACAGATGAGAGGGAGTTTCCTCTTCTGGTCTGAACATGGATCTTCTTCCAATTATTGTCATTCCTATGATAATTTTTAATATTATTTAATGAAACTAACTTTTGATGCCCTTAATAACATGCTTGAACTCGGTCAGCCCTGAATTGGTCAGACAGTTGGACTAGATGATCATTGTCGGTCCCTTCCAACTGAAATAGCCTAAGTCCATTCTAAATTATTTCCACATATATCATAAATATGAGTGCAGAATCTCTCTGAATCAGGAATACAATTCCACTTTTAATGAATAACAGTGTATTAGTCATAAGCAGTTATCTATTTGACCTAAATTCTTGGCATGTTTTGGGATAACTACATATTTCAATATTCTCTTTTCATAATTCAATATTATACCTTTCTGGTACTAATTCTTAACACTAAATGCATTTTATGTACCAGTATATTTAGTTTTAATATACTGGTTTAGAAAAAACACTTACTAGTTTATCCATTACCAATTAACATTGGTACTAGTACCAGTTAACTGAGAAACAGCCTAAGCGCTAGGGTCCATATACCAATTCATGAAAAAAACCATGAAAAGCAGATTTAGAAATAGTTCTCAGTTTAAACTCAAAAATTTTCAAATGGAATTATGCCACATGGAACACCACCATGCTTATTATAAAAATACTTCATTATATTTTCAATTTAAGATTTAACACACCTAAACAAATCAGCTTTCTGAACATGAACAAGGTATGGTCAGAAGCTTGCAAGTACATGAAAGACTTCTAAAAACATGGTTTAGGTTACATTTTCAGTAACTGAATCATCTACAGCAAAATGAAGAAATGTAATGTTCCTTAGATTCTTATCAAAGGAGGTAATCTCACAAGCTTTTCATGCTATTTGTCTTCTTTAACTGCCTTCCTACCAGCATATTATAGTAGATAACATATATTGACATACAACCAAAAGACTGGGGCTTAAATGATAAAAAAAATTAGACTTCTATTATTTATGTTTATTCTAAAAAACAGTATAGAAGAGTCTTAATGAAAAATACTTCAAAATATATCATCACAACATACTTCCCAAAAATCAAAACATCTTTATGTACTGCTGTTACAAAATTAACATTACCATGAGCAATTAAAAAAATATTTTTTTCCATTCTGCTTTATATATTTCTCTGGGTCACATAACTTACAAAGATATACATATTTCCCACCAGTTATGGTGTTCTCCACAAGAACAGAGAATAGAACAACACACCTCTCAAACTGAAAAAGAAGAAAAACCCAACCAGCCAACCCCTCCAATCCACCTTGCTAAAGCAGTATGTGTACCAGCACACCAAACAAAAAAAGACTTTGAATTTTTTTTATTCAAAAGGATATCAAGTTGACAATCTCCCTCTAATATGTCATGGGACTACTATATTATCTTTACCAGGGGAAAAAAAAATTTGAGCCATCGCACCACTACCAACAATAATCCACACTGTATTTTAAACAGTATTTATCGAGCATAACCATTCCTTCTACATTGGCATATAACATCAGCATTAATCATCTAACATGCAATAAAATGATAAATCATTCTTACATACCAAGCCTGGTTTACCAAGCAGTGGAAGCATTACTTTGATAAGTGGTGTAACTTTTCCCAACACCTTGTACAGAATGAACTGTAGCTGTATGCAGATTATACTCTCACTAGATAACAAAAAGCTATCACTGTTCATGCACTATTTTTTTATGACTAGAATTCTGCCCATACATACAGGAATTGTACTATAGTTAATTATACACAAATTATCTGTATGACCTCACTTTCTAGGAGACACACTCATGGACGAGGATAACTGCACAAATACAGAACAAAGGCTGTTCCTCCACAAAATACAGGTGAAAGAACAGCACTGACAATAAAGCTCTATTTTGTTTAAAAACAGCTTTCCCCTTTCCAATATGTATATGTGCATGAAGGTAGCATATGCAGAGATATATATGTTTTGGGTTTTTTTTTAAAGGAAGACAGCGCTCTATACTAGCATACAATAAGGACTGAGGACTGCTATACAACCTTAAGATCAGTGACTCTGGGGGCGGGGGGGGGCTCTTACTATTCCACTGAAAAAAACAAAGTGAGACTGCTCAGTCAGAAACCTTTCAACACCTACACTAAGCTTCTTCATAGCTAGTTTATTTTAATGTGTTCTCTGCCCTCATTCTCAGGACAACACTATTCTTCAACTTAAACAGTTGTTCCCTCCTACTGGCATAAGAGTACTTTCAACCAAGTACTCTTATTCCCCCTCAGCCTTCCTTCTGCTCCAGCAAGTAAAGCCATACTTTTCTAGGTATTTTTTCAATCAGGGAAAAATACAACCTTTGTAGCCCTGCTTTGTGCTAGTCCAACTCTGTTGAACGCAGGTGCTGAACTTGCAGAATATTTAAACAGGATGGCATACAAGGTCCCACAGTCTTGCAGAACTACTGTAAAACTGCCATCTCTCTCTTCACAAAAGCATCACTTCAGTAACTGATATGCATCCAATAGTCAACAAGTCTACCTCCCTACTTTTTTCCAACTATTTTAATTTAAGATTAAAATTATAATACTAATCATATGGCATAACAATCCATTTTTTACTTTTCACTTTATTCTTATTTCTAATATTTATTCTTTAAAGGTCACCCACATCTTTCTGCATAGTATCATGATCCTCCATATCAACAACCAACTTTGCGTCATGAGCAAAGTGCTAAACTCACATAACAATAACAGTATGTGAAAAGTTCTTTTCTAGGGAATCCATAAGCAACTCCACTACCAATTCAGCCTGATTTTTGGCTCCAACCAAACCCTCTGGTTTCACCTATGTTTCTCAGAACTACTAGAAAGACACTGATTAACTTGCAGTTGTTAGCAGGTCTACCTTTTATTCCTTCCTCTGAGAAACACTGACAGTTCCCTTGCTCTTCTGCCTCAAGTTAGTTGTCTCACAAAGTTGGATACCTCCTGTTCGAATATAGACCCTTCCATAAAAGAAGTGAAACACCTCAAATTGGACTCTAAAAACACGTGCCAACATCCACTCGAGATACCCTAATTTAATGTAAACTAACTCGACATGTACCTTTCTGGTCACAGCTGCTAATGGCAACCAAATTTAAGGACGAGCTTCACCAACTGCTTTCCAAAAGCAGCTATGAGATAAACGATTCCAACAGAGCAAACAGGATGGCAAGAATATCACCGCCAGCTTCTCCTTCCAAGACACATTCCTCAACATCAGTCAGGGCAGAGAAAACCTAGGCGATTGCCGTCTCCTTGCAGCAAAACTCCCGATAACCCCACGGCCCCACAAGCCAGCCAGCAGTACAAGCCCTCCTGCCATCGCCCCTTCCTTTGGCCGGAATCTTGAAGCCAGCCTCTCGGGAGCAGGCTGCCTGTCCTGTCCCAGCAGTGGCGAGGGAGGGCAGCCGAGCCGGAAGCCGCACGGGCGGCTGCCCTCCCGCCACACGGAACCAGCCTGGTCCGAGGGAGGGGATGAGGACTAAGGCAAACCCCCAGAGCGCCGCCAACTCTCCAGAAGGCGTTCCCGGGCGGCGCTCGGCGCCTGCAGGCCTCGGGGCGAGCAGAGGCCTCTGCCCGTCCCTCCCGCCGTGTCCCCCGCAGCCCTGCTCAGGGGAGAGCGCGGCCCTCCAGGGAGAAACACCGCGGGAAGGCCCCACAGTCCGCACCCCCGGGCGAGCCCCTCCGCGGGGAGGAAGGAAACGGCTACGCGCTGCCCCACGGCTCCTCGCCCCTCTCTTACCCTGCACCGGTGCTGGCGGAGCCGTGGCGGTGAGGTACGCCAGCCCCACCCCGGCGCGGCCCCACACCAGCGCCAAGCCCAGCAGCCACAGCCGCGGCGCCTCCATCGCGGCGCCGGCCACGGGCCGCGCTCGCATCAGGAACAGACGGCGCGCAGGCGCCAACGGCCCCTAGCGGGGGGCGGGGTCAGGGCGTGTGGCGGGCGGAGGCAGCGCGTCTCACAGCGGGCCGGCCGTGGGTCGCGGAGCGGGGAGCCGGCTTTATAGGCCGGGGTCTCGCCCTGCAGGCGCCGGGATTGGGTGTTTCACCTTCCGTGAGCTCCCGGTGCGGGCGGCCTGCGCTGGGTGTGCCTGTGGTGTCAGCGTCCCTTTGGCCACCTGTGCGAGCGGCCGAGCTATGGCTGCGAGTCACTCACAGTCATTTGTAGGCTCAGTTCTGTGATATAGCAGGCCTTTTTCCCCTCCCTCAAGGCTTATTCTTCTTTTGATTTGACTCTCTTTTTTCCTTTCTTTGCTGTGTGGACTCTTCCGGTCCCTGTGAGGGCAGGGGGGAGGCGAGGATCCCTTGCCCTGTCTCCTGCTTGCTGGTGACTTTCAGTGAGGATGGCCAGCAGGCTGCCAAAGCCAGTAGAGCCAACAAAGGTACCGCAAGTCAGGGCTGGCCAGAGAAGGGAATAAAGAGACGGAGGCAAATGTGAAAATTTGCCATGACCTTCCCATTTTAAAAGGTTAGTGAGCTGTTGGTTTTCTGCCGTGACCCACCTCTTAGGGCCTTGCAGAAGCATGTAGTGCTCTTTGAAGTGCCCAGCGGTAGACAAAACACCCAGACAGGGCTGCAAGATATGACACGGGAATGAAAGAAACAGACCCCAAGCCCTCTGAGATGGCAGGGGAACGACGCATAGGAAATTGTGGGCATCTCAACGGTGCTAGACAACTGCAGTTAGGGGCTGAATCAAGTCCTTAATGGCCAATGAAGTGAGATACCTTGCTATGCTTTGACAGCCAGCCTTGCTTTAATTAAATGATCCTATAGTTGAGCTTTGTTAGCTTCTCTGTGGTCATGTTCAGGAATGGGAAGTTTGATATTGGGCAATCAATGGCCAAAGTACTGGTGCAGGTTTTTTTAGTGCTGAACAACTCTGCTTCAAGTAGGAAGCAAACACTCCCTCCAAGTATGGCACTGTTTCAGTCAGCAGTGACTCCAGTTACTTGTGACCTTCCTTCTCAAACACGGCAGCATTTAGACCGCTTTTATTAGTCTTGTGTAATGACATCATTGTTGTTATTGAAAGTACTGCAATTGGTTTGCAGGCATAGGGAGAGCAGCTTTTCGCTGTTTGAGATGCTTTTGCAAATGCACTTGAGCCTTAATGAGGAATAAGTTGAATGTTCTTCACAGTGCTTGACCTTGCCATCCTATCTAACTTTAGACACTCGATTCACCTTACTGCAGAGATTAATCTCCCTAAAATTCCACACAGTAAGAGATGAGTAGCTCCAGGAAACAGTTCAGAGGGAATTAGGATAACTGCTGTTAACTCTGGCGACTTAGGCCAGTGCATAAAATTAAAGGGAACAAAGCTGAGTCTTGTTGCTTGGTTCTAAGGCTGTTGGCCTTCAAAGTTGACAGAGTGCTATACCGCACCAGGATGGCTTTGTGAGAGATTTGGCACTTTCAGCAGGGGTTGATTGGAAGGTGCTCTTGCCTTAAATGAAGTTTCAACCTATGCATTAAAAAGTTATTTACATTTCATTTTGCCTATATCATCTTTGGATTTTTGCCAGCAGCACTAGAGTCCCTGCCTCTCAGTTTTCAGGGAGTGTTAGAAAAATAAAGTCAAAGTGTGGGTGTATGGGCCGTATGGAAACCAAGATGTTTTTCCCTGAGCTTAATGTAAGACAATACTGACTCATGACTTCAGCCTTCTTCAGCTGGCTGAATCATAGAATCGTAGAATAGTTTGGGTTGGAAGGGACCTTTAAAGGTCACCTAGTCCAACCCCTCTGCAATGAGCAGGGACATCTGAAGACCAGGTGTTGCCACGTGTTCAAGTCTATAAATCTTCATGCTCTGAAACACTTCTTTTTTTCTTGTTTCCATATTTCTTGAGTCACTTGGGATGTGCTCTTGGAATAGTAAAGAGACATAGATGAGTGACAAAGACTAGCAAAGATAAGGAACTGTTTACATAGATAGTAATAATTCAATAGACTATAGCTAAGGAGGCATACCACAGAGATGTATAAAGTCATGAGTGGCACAGAAAAAGTGAACACGGAATGTCTGCCTTTTGTAATACAAGACCTAGAGGGCATTGAACACAACTATCAAGTGGAAGATTGAAAACAAAAGTACTTAGAAGAAAATAAAGTGCTTAAAGTATAGCTAAGTTGTGATATTAAGGACACTAAAAGTTTAGATTAGTCAAAAAAGATGGGATTTTTTTTTCCATCAGTATGTCTGTTAACAGTTATTAAATACCAAGATATTACCTCTGGTTCAGAAAGTCCCTGAACCACACTGCCAGAAGCTGTGTGCAATTGCCAAGGAAGATGCATTATATGATTGCTTTATTCTGACATTCTTCTTTAGGCATCTGTTGTTGACTGCCATTTTAGGCTAAAAGTGTCCTTGAAATGACTTTATATAGCTGTTCTCATTAATTTTCTTTTTCTCAAAAGCTTATGTTGTATTCCACATTATTTTGATTAAATGTACTGAATTATGTTTGAGGCAGAGGGGAAGTCCTCTAGCTAATTTTTTATATCTTAGTTTGGATGGTTTTATATGTTCAGTGAAGAATGACTTACAAAACAGCTCAAATTCCAAGCCAGAGTTTGTGATCTTTCCTTGATTTGCTTCTAGCGTTGTTATTCTAAAGGAAGTATCTTTTAGCTGGAGCAAAGTGTTACGGGAGAGATGGAAAAAAAGAATTTGCTGAGAGCTCTTCGGAAGTATGGTTACATCCATTTTCTCTGATCTAGCTTTGTTATTCCTTTGGGGGACAAAAACATTAATATAATTTATGAACAGCTATGTTAATTCTCTCACAATAGCTATACCTACAGTAATGAATCACTTTTTTTCTTGATTAGGTAACCACTCCCTCAGCAGACATAAATTCCCAGGAAATGGAGTGTAGAAGACATGAAAAAGTGATCTACCAAGAAACTGGGTTTGAAACAAGCAGTATGTGTTAAAATTACAAACAAAAAGAAAATCTCAGAACTTAAACAGATTTTGCTTTTTTCTATCATAATTCTATATTCATTTCAAATGATAACAAGAATTTTTCTGCTAGCTCTGTAGATTCTGCCTGGGGTTTTGAACAGTGTTTCTACTCGTGCATTTTCAGCAGCAGCTCTGGCCAGGGTCCCTTTTCCTCACCTCTGCTCCAGCTCCTCCCTTGTGATAGAACAGCTGAATGAGCCATTCACTGGCTAGCTGAACAAAGAGTGGATTTGGCTGACAGAGTCTTGTCTTCTTTTTTTAGCTGGTTTATTTTTCATTATTACCAGTGCTAACAATCTCAAAGGTGACATATGAGTTACAAAGTCTGTGTGTGTTCAGTTGATTCCCTTAATGACAGTATTACTTCATCACCATGAATGAGTTTACCCAGCTTGCCTGATTACAATATGTATAAATAATTCAGCTGATAAGTCATGTAAGTGATTAGAATGTCACTTTTTTTTCTTTGCTGTGTTGGGCTTATGAATATAGGCCCTGGTAAAAGGCGTTTTACCCCAGCAATACATTGTTCAAAAAGGTTGTTTTAGTTTGTGGCTGGCTGGAGCATCAATGTATCTTCAGGTTGCAATTTGATGTGTACTTAGATCAGTGTTCCCACAAAAAGCAGTCTGTGCTTCTCTCTCCCTGAATGCTTGTTCTTGCATCCAACAAACACTGTGGTATATGAACAAAAACATTTCTGCAGTCCTATAGTGAACTGATGCAGCTGAAAGTTTGTTTTTCAGCTAGATCAGTGATACGCTAGCTGGGTCACTGAGCAGGGGACCAAATTCTTGTGCTGGCACAGCTGAGGAGGAATTGTGAGGATGTGACTAGTATCCCAGGTAAGAAGGAGGACCTTTTTTTTTTTTTTTTTTTCAGTTGCAGGACCAGCTTAAATGCATGTTGGCTTCATACTAAGGCTTTGTTGAAGTCATGCAAGAGGGTACATGTGAGGTCTAGTACTTTGTTACAGTGGGGTACTAACTGTGATTCAATACCTACAGGGAGCAGATCTGCTGAGTAAGAATGTGCACCTTTATATAGTCATCCTTAAGGGGGTATTCAGATTTTAATAAATTGGTTCTTACAACTATCTTCTTAAAATTCAAAGTATTAATAATGCCATTTTATAGAGGAAAACGTGCAGCCATGACTTCAGGCTATTTCTCAAGGTCAAATAAAGAAAATTAGATCTTCCAGGTCAATATCCACCTTCTGTTGTATAATAACCACTCTTCCATAAATAATCTTCACTGAAACAGAACTCCTAGAGATCCTAATAATTAGAAGTGGTAAGTATCATAAACAGATTAGCTCCAGTCCTGTGAATACACAGATAGCAAATATTTGCAGGGATTAGAACAATGCAGTATAGAGGGGAAGTGATATACTTTATTCAAGGTTTTGCAATTTTGCTATAAATACAGTGGCCCAATTTCATCTTTCAAGTAAACCCTGAGATTAAACCAGAGATTAAACTGGCTGTTACATGGCCTTAATAAATTCAAGCATGATCAGCTGAATACTACTGGGACAGCTAAAGTAAGTCAGTCTTCTCAATTGATGTGGGCCCTTGCTGTCATGGAAATAAGATTTGCACCCACAGTGATTTTTGACTTGCAGAGAAAGAGCCTAGAGCGATATACGGGATCAGTTCAGTATCTCTGCTAAGAGTGGTGGTAAGTAGCAGCTGATTTTCTTTGTTTTTCATTGCACAATGCTCAGGTGACCACACAATATTTAGGGAGTAAACATACTGTTCAAAGAGTATCTACATAATTACTCAATTATCTTGTGACTATACTGAGAGATAAAAATGTTAGTCTCATCAAAAAAGGCATATAGTGAAAATTTTTGCCTTCTGACTCTCCCAGCTCATGTTACGTGTGAGGGGTTTTTTTAGAAGGAATAGTTGTGAATAGCACTGCTATGTGCACTGTTCTGCAGAATGGTTAATAGTACTGAATCACACTCTAATTGAATTATAGTCTATTGTTAGATTTATTGTAATACTATTCTGACCAAAATGACAAGCCAAGTGCTTCAAAACTTGTATTTTGGTAAAATCTGTCAATGCATAAACAGCTGTTAACATTTAGTCCTCTCTAATATTTCAAACAAGGGAGAACAATGAATTTTCTAATATGACATGTACTGAACTGATCACTTCTAGCAGGGCTAACTCATTTATTTTGAAAACCATTGGACTTATCTAGACAAAGACTAATTGTTAAATGCAGCGTTTCTTGGATGGAAGGGCTGATTTGTTTTTTGGCTGAGCAGTGTTGCACAAAAAATGGATAGAATATGTCTTCAAGAAAAATAATGACTGGGACCTTGGCATAGGGTGTTGTTCAGATCTGCCAAACAGGCCGGTTGGTTGCAGTCTGGGTAGCGACCTGAGTCGCTGGATCAGACTCCCCTAATCGCTTCTCTGCTCAGTTCTCACATCCCAGCTGGCCACTAATCCTGCACGACTACTTCAGCACATGCATTATCCATTGCTATAGATTATTTTAAACTAAAACATCTTACTGTATTAACTATGTATAAAAAGATGGTCCTATGTGACCATTTCTGCATCTACAGGAATGGTTCCTACAGACTGTTTACAAGCATCTTATCTGTGTGCAATCTGGTCAGTTCTGCAGCAGAAACCACCAGGACTCTCTGGAAGGGCCACATTCTCCACCCAGGATGTTAAATGACACATTTAGGCATAGAAATTTGTCTTGGCGCAGCAGAAGCTGCCTGTGAGGAATCCTCAGGACTGTCTGAAATACCCACCTGAAGGTCTCCTGCAAGAGTTAATCAAATCCTTTGTTGTGGAGGTAGTGAGAAGCTGGGTCTGTCACTTTGTCTTTGCTCAGTTGAGTGTCTCTTCTGTGCAGAGACTAGCTGAGGAGTTCCTGGACCACCCAGGGAGTTAATGAGTTTAGTGCACTGAGCATGCACACAGGGACATCCCTAAGACCCAGCTACACCACAATTATAACTAAAGGATGACTTGACATGAAACTTAAATTCCACAGCTCTTGCCACAGCACCTCTGTAATTTAAAACTGTGCTGAACAGCATTCATTTAGCTGTGAAATAAGGTAGGCGACTCGTGATTTACTGTGGGTTGCCTTCATCTTGTGGTTTAACCAGGCACAGGCTTTCCCTGGGAACATGGCTATAATGCCACACGGATCACGCTATTTTGCTTTCTGCTGTTTAAAATTGCTGTCACTCTTTAGAGAAGTCTGTTTCCAAGATTCTGCTTTTTTCCCCTAGAATAAATTAATGTAATGAGACTTAATTGCATGTTTTGTATTTATCATTGGCTTTGCCTTATTAAATCTCCTCAGTTATAGCTGGGGCACGAGAGACATTGTAGAGCTACAGTCAATTGGGGTAGGGTAAACAGGAGAGTCACAAAATGGAACAGCCCAACAAAAGAAGGGTCCTGTTGCATTCCAGCAATTAATAACTCCACTTGCTTGAAGCTATTGGCTTAACAAACTGGCAGAAAATATCCCTTGGCTGCTATTTCCCAGGCCTTATCTAACTTCTGAAAGATTTCTTTTGTTAAAACTGATAAAGATCAGCTAACGATTTAATGCCAAAGTATGGGAGAACTATTTACCCACACAGCTGCTCTTATTTAGTCCATTTGCTAAACTGTGCGGGGACCAGATTTTCTCCTGGTGTTTCACAATCTATATCATATGAGTTAACAAACTGTTTCAGTTGGACACTGGATCTTTTTCTTTATACTGTGTATTTCCTGGCCTGTCATCACTTCAGCTTTTCTTCCCCCTGCTGCAGACTCGGATTTGGTTCAGAATGCCATATAGCTTTGAAAAGACTGTAATACTGACATCTCACATATCTCTGTTCTGATTATTTTCAATATAAAGTGCTAATATAATTTGCTCCTTGAACCAACTGAAGTAATTCAAGAATCCTAATACCAAGACATCTTGCTGTAGCTTTGATCTATCTTCCTCTCTCCATCACCTTAATTCAGGCTAATTAAGAAGAAATTGTATCTGTACCTAGTTATTTTCCAGGAGTTTTGTGCAGTATCAGTTCTACACCATTGCAGAAAAGGAATCCCTTCCATTCTTCTTTCGTATGCAATACAAAATTCCCATATTTAAAAATAGGAATGTATCATTCCAGCACACATCCCAGAATTACTTAACATGGAATCTTGACTGTAGCAATTACTTATATCTTGCTCCTTTGAAGAAGTTGAGATACAGAGAAGTTAGTGTTGCTTATCATGTTACTAAGTTTCACAAGATAGACTCTATTATCCAAAGCAGAGAACTACTGTTTCACAAAGTAGTAGTATTACAAGTGTTCCATGGGACACAGCATGCTGCCCAAATCTCCTTGCTTGTGGTATGGATCTGTGATGCTGAGAATTTGGGAGTTTACAAATGTCTGCCTTTACACACCACACATTTTCAAAACAACTCTGATCAAATCTTTGTTTCAATTTACAGACCATTGCTTTCTAAACAGCAGGTGACAGATTTGTTTACTGCTGAATCACATACTGAATGACGATTTTCAATTTAACCCTGATGTCCAAATTTCTGGTGTTTTCCTCCATCCTTGTGCCAATGGAAGAGGAAGTCCTGCCTTCTCTACATTCTCCCTTCTTACATTCAGTCACAGTTATGCAGTTATCCAGCAAGAGACACAAAATGCATGGTGCTTGGACACAGACAATATTTTCAGGAAATATAATAATCACTTCAAGCCATATAGGAAAGTTTAAGAGCTCAAGAAAACAAATTAATAGCTTTCAGCCATTAGGAACTTGTGTTTATTCCTGTTAGGAGAAAGATGTGACAGCTGGGCACAGAAATAGACCAAAGAAAATGCGTTAAATTGCTACAGTAGATGATTATCAATAACAAAATGAAATGCAAAAGATTGTAAAAATAGCTGTGAGAAAGAATAATTTCCAGGACCAACCCAGGAAGCATGATCAATTTTAGTTTGCTAATTTGCAATAGTATTCAAGCGAATCCAGTCATGGGCTGTGTTATCTATGATAGACCATACAGAAGCTTCTACAGACCCTCATGCCATCTCTGGTGCCCTGCAAAAAGAAAAAAAAAAGAGAGGTGTCACCTGAGACATTGTGTTGTAAAAGATGCCTGCTGGAGGGCTGCTGTGGAAATCTGGACCCCGAGAACTGGCTTGCCCAGGCTAGGAAAGCAGGGAGAAGAGCCTGGAATTCTTTTGGGAATGGGGCTGCCCATGAAACAAAGACAGCTATGATGCATAGAAAGGGTCTTAGAAGAAAAGCACAATTTTCTAGGGACAGAGACTGTCAAAGGCAACCTTTCTTCTCAAGAAATGGTAATTTACTTAGCTGACTTGAGAGTCAAACTCAAAAGCTGCAGGGTTTTTTGTACTTCAGTATGCATACACAAGCAGCTCAGAGGCATATTTCATCAAATTATGTTATTTTCATGTTATCTATCTAATAAGACCTTTTTGAGTTATTTTCCTGTGTTTTAAACCAACAAGTCTCTGTGATATGTTTGAATCTTACCGTGAGTACTAAAATCTAGTCCAAGCAAATTCTGTTCTGCCCAGCATTCAAGATCTCCTACAGGAGCTCTAAGCAGATTAGTGCCGAGAGCCTGCGAGAATTATAGCTCTCAGATGACTTCTCAAGTGAGGCATACAGGCATCAGCTGCTAAGATTAGTGGTTCTCAAGGTTCTCATAACTCCTTGGCTAATTAAGGTGCAGCCACATGGCGTTTGAAAGTGTACATGCAAACTAACTGCAACTGATGTACCATAACGAATGATGAAGTCTGTAACCCAGCGGCAGCTGACAAAAGAACTGCTGAAAGCCCCATCCAGCACTCCGCATTTGTTAAGCCGCAATGCCAGAAACCTCATGTGTTGTGGCTGCCTATGTGCCACCAAGCTTGCAGAGACAGCTCTTTCCCAGTTGTTAGGCTGAGTCTCCCAATTACTTGCAAGAGAAATGTCCTCATCTCTGCAGTTTTGGAGATCAACAGCATTTGGTCAGAGCTGCAGATGGCAAGTCAGATCTGAAGGTGCCTGCCCCGCAAGCCTAAGAAAGAACAGAAAGGTGATTTTTTTTTTATGACTGGGCTTGTATTCTCAAGGCCTTCTCTGGGAGATGTATAATTGAATCAAGCAGAATAGGCAGCCACAGAAGGCAGCCAAATTTGTGCAGTCTGGGTTATCTGCAGCTGTACTGTAAAAAAAAAAAAAAATGCCCTCCCACTGAGCCTATTTGGTGAGCACATAATTCCTTGTCAGCTGCTTCCTGAGGTGATACTTTTGCCAGGAAATTCGACCTGTCTGTAGAACACCTTAGCACAGCAGTAGAAAGAACCTGAGCATTTTATTGTTGCTGACTTGATTAAAGAGTCAAAACAGTGCAATAATAGTCATCCATGATGCTGAGTTTTCAAACAGAGATAACACTAAACCGTTCAGATCTAACCTGTAAGCTAATGCAAATATCTTAATATTTGGCAGTATTCATCTATTTAAAAATTAGCTCTTTTCCTTATTAATATCATTATCAGTTGAGACTTCTTAAGACATACATAGTTTAAAGCAGCGTAACCTTCAAGTTCAATAAAAAAAGTCAACTCTCTTTTATGCTTCATTACCTTTTTTCCTTACCATACCTTCTTTTTCTAAGTGAATTAGGATGACATGAAAGAAAAGGGAACACACTTCAAAATGTTTTGAAACATTATTTTTTGCCTTGCTAATAAACGTTCAATGTTTTTCTTGAAATGCAGAATTTTTCAACAACTTCTACAATTAATAAACACAACCCAGCTTAAAAATAATTCAAATTAACACAGTCTTTCTTATGTAAATTACTCATTAAGTGAGAAAACAAAGGACTCAAAGAAAGGCTTCAGGAAGAATCAACCCAAGGCTGCCATCTTGCCTTTCTACTTCCACTGACATATTCCTGCTGCCTCCTTTGTGTTGGCAGTAGAGCTCATGACTAGGAGGCAGACCAGATTAGCCACCCGGGAGGCTGAAAACTAAATAATCAGAGAAGAAGATAAATAGCAAAAGGAGCAAGAAGATGGGATTTCATCCTCTGGTAGCAGACGATATTTACATCTGCTTAAGACCACCAAAAAAATCACATGCTGAAGCCTTTTGAATAGTAGGTCAGAAAGTGTCTGCAGTAAGTTAAGCTACATCCAGGACCTGTTTTAAGAAACACTTATTTTTGACATAACTGCTAGTATTTACTTATACTCCAATGTGAATTTGTAAATTATCTTACATATTTGTCTATGAATATGTTGTGGCTTTGGGAAGAAAACTAGTGCAGTATCAACAGTTACAGACCCTCTAACTGGTGGAAGTGCTGTAATACAGGCTAGTGAGACTACAGAGAGACTGCAGAGTGCCAAGCTTTGGTGCTAAAATGTCACCCTTGGCAGTGGTGGCTACACAGCAGCTTCTGGCATGGCATGTAGCTAGGAAGTGGTACTCAGCACTTGGGTCAACATCTGTGCTTCCCAAGGACACATACCGCTTGAGCAGCACTCATATGCTGTGTTTTCAAAGTTTGCTTATATTCTGGGAGTCTTCGGTGCCGAGTGAAGCTTATTCAAATACTTAGAGCTTTAATTACGTTTTTTTCTCTTCGTTAGAACAGAAACTAGGACAGCCACCCTGCCCTTGCAGTCCAGCTTTCTAGTCTCTCTCCTCAAAGTAGCCTTAACCACTCATACCCTCCAGCTCACCACAGTTTCTACTGCCCTGTGCTCAGCCTTTAAATCTCCTTGAAGCTGCTACACCCAAAAGACAAAGCCCCCATCCCTAGCAGCCTACTTCCTGAATGAGCAAATTGAGTGTTTGGAACACAGATAAAAAGCAGTTTTGAAATCAGAAACCACCCTCTTATCCTTCGATGAGGTCTCTGTATGTCCAGCTTGATGAATGCTGATGCAGCAGTGGAACAAAACATACAAAAAAGCTTATGCTGCATCTAAGGTGTGTTACCTGCCTGCTCAGTAGATACAGGAAGGGATAAGTAACATTACATACCTGCTGAACTACATACATGAACTCAATTCCTGGGAAATAAAACAGGAAAATCTGCCAAGAGGTTTGTTTTCGATGATCACAAATAAATGGGGTAGTATTTTTTAGGAATTTTAATACAAAAAAAAGAAAAGAGCCACTTCCATGTTTTGGGAGCAGTTGAGTTCTCTGCATCACGTTATGTCAACACCCAACTAACCCCTAGGTTTATACCAGCTCTCAGAGACAGGAGGCCTGTCTTAAAGTGACAGCAAAGGAGGAAATGAACCCATAGAAGCAGAGAATATAAAATCATTTTTCCACCCCCTCAAGTGAGTTGTAGTACTGGCAACAACTACTTTATACTGCGCCTACTCCATGAGAATTGTTTATATAGACACTACTTCCCCAAATGGATAAAAAACCAATTTACTAGATTGCCAGTTTAGAATACTAGAAATCTACAGAGGAATTACCAGAGTCTCATTACATTACACATAAATAATCCAGACTGTTTTGTGAACTTGCACTACAGCATCAGCATTTCTAATGCTCAAAGAGTTTGTATTTTGCCCCATAACAATGGGGAAAGGCTCAGTACCGAGTCGCCATAATGCTGCTGAGCTGCAGTTGCCAGGAGCAGCACACAGCAGAAACGAAGCATCACCAACCATTACTGTCATTCTGGACTCTCACAAGTCCCTGGGATGCCCAAACAACTTTCATATGTAAGGTTGTAACATATTCTTCAGCTGGTAGCACAGCCAGCACAGCAGAGGGAAGAGGGCAGGATGATGCCACCACCACCTTTCTTGTGTGACACTAATACAATGCAAACTTACCAGTCTAGGAAAAAACTAACCCAGCACAGAAGTTTTCAGCGGGGTTAGCAAGTTGCACTGGTGAAGCGACAGGTGAGCAATGGAGCAGAACTGACACAGGGAAAGAGACAGGGCTTTGGGCGCAGGGTGAGGACTGCGCTCTTTTCCATGTCACACTGATAATTTGGCTCTGCTGTGGGGCTGAATCAGATCCTCACCCCCAGCCCACATCCTGGCCATAGGCAGGGAAAGGGAACCCTCTAGATTAAGGGAAATCACTCTCCACCTTTTAAAGGAAAAAAAGAATCCTAGTACTTCGTAGGACTAGCTTACAATAAAGGGAAATTATAAATAACAGTCAAGTTTCAGAAGGTGGCAGAAGGGTTGGTTTGGATTTTTTGTTTTGTTTAAAGCAGGAGTCCTATAAAATTAGGGAGTTAAAATGCAGAGTACACTACATTTTAAGCCTGTTAAGGCATCTGAAACAGTCTGGCAATCAATATCAAAACAGGTAAAGTCTTTCATATTCTAGAAGTTACTGTTTTCCACAAAATTAATCAAAATAAACTGCATCTGTATGAGAATGTTTTATTAAAAATACATATCTTCTGTTTCACATAAAAAGAACCAACACTGTAAATAAACACAACTTAAGAAGTTGGACAGAAATTACTTGAAAAAATACAGGATCCCATAATCCCAGAGCACCCAACCTTTGACTGAAATTAAAATCTTCCTGTGTTCAAGACCCAGAGTGCCTGTCCTGCACACAGCAAAGTGCCCAGGAAGGAGCAGCTGATCACAGGCAGGGGTGCTAACCGCTCCAGCGGCTGTTCCCTGGCAGAGATACATGCAGGATACAGGCGTTCTCCCCAGATCCAGGGAGGCCTGTCACTCCCCAGCCCTGCCGCTGGGCACGATGGTAACCTTAGCAAGAGAAATGCTGGAGTGGCACTCAGCTCAAGTGTCACAGGTTGGCCACCTCTTTCTGTAAAGAAGGAGAAATACAGCACAGCACTTCCAGTTAATTTCACTTAGGATCCAGCAGAAACTTACATTAACAGCACTGTTTGAAGAAATCCAGCCGTGCTTCGGTGATACAACATGATGCAACAGTCCTTTTGATAAAGATGACCTTAAGCAAAACCTATGCTGGAATCCACTAACTTTTGGATCCCCGCTTTTCATAACTCAGATCCATCTCGGATTTTGAAGACACAATTTTCAAAGCAACAAGTTATCAGCTTAGACAGCAGCAAATACTGATTGAAAGTTTAGTGCATAAAAATCAAAGTCAGAACAGAAAAGAGCCGTCAGAGACATCTGCTATTTAAAGTGTACAGAACAAAACACTGGCTGCATTTACTCTCTCCTAAGAAAACATCGGTTTGCCAGGCTGCCTTTCTTGCTCTGGAGATGCTGAAGATTCAGCTCCTTTTAAAGTCACCGAGAGATGTATTCATCATCCCTCTAAAATCATCAAAATGCTTCATAAATTCAGGCTCAAAAAGCATACCAGATGCTGACTGTAAACTAACATTTACTGGCCAACTCATAACTTAAGCAAGGCACAAAGAAGAAACGACACTGGCATGATGGGGAAGCAAGCTGACATGAAATCACAAACCAGCGGTCCCTTTGCTTTGACCTGACAAATCATTTACGGACATGGGCAGCTGAAACAGCAACGGGATCTAAGGTTGGACAACCAGAGTAACTGCAAAGCAAAGTTCAATTCTGAAGAAAAAAAGCTGGCTTGCATGTCATTATACATGTTCTAATCCCACACAAGTCATCACCTGATTAGAATGGAAAAAAAAAGATACTTCATCTAACATCATACCTTGTAAACCTACAAGGGTATTAAATTCATGTAACTTTAGAGGGCTATCTCCTTAAGTATTCTTTATCATCTATAGTGTTAATTCCTTAGGCAGTGATTTAATCAAGCAATCTGTCTGAAAGGCCTGTCACTTTACTGACTATGCTGGGAATTTACGACAGAGATCAGCTTCCTCACTCAGTCCACTGAAGTCCAAGGTCTACCAGCTAAAACACAATGATTCCTCTTAATATACTGTTATTGCACAGATTGTAACAGAACAAGATTTGCTCAGCACAGCATTTGTTCCTATTTCTAATGCACGGAAAAAGAAACGAACTGACTTTCAGGACCTCGGAGGAGTTTACAGAACTGGAATTCAAGAACTCTATTTGATTTTTTAGCAAAGCAAATTTGTTCTGGGATTAATGAAATACAAATATCCACTAAGCTCCAGAATGCCACCAATCAAAATAACTTTCCCTACTGCAATGACATCTTAAACACAAGATCTCAATTTGCCAAAATCTGAGCAAATCAAATACTTGCCTTAATTATAACACTCTTAACTCACTGTCATCAAACTTCCAAGTAATTTCAAAGCCCATACTGAAAAGCTTTGATCCTTAGGGCTGACCTGCTCTGCATTTTAGAAGGAAAAAAATTATTTAAAGACATCCCAGGCTGGGAATTTATAATCCCTCCTCAACCTTGTGGAGCTACAAGGTGAAGCTCACAAGTTATTCAAGACCTCATCTTACAGAAAATAGGAATGGGAAACTTTCTCTAGTTGTGAGGTGGCAGCATAGGAAATAACTGGATTTTAAAATAGCTCAACATGAAAGGTGTTGAAGAACAAGGCTGAAAAGGTTAAGTCTTAATCAGTAATTAAATAAGCTACAGCATGAAAAGTCCAACAACCATGAAGATCAACTCTGAAAAATATACAAGCTCATTGTTACTTGTATATACATTAAAAAAAAATAAATCTAGATTTAAAAATCTCTCCCCAGGGTTATAATCCCCTTCCTAGAGAGATGTTGTAACAGCTTGTGTACAGTGTTCCAAAAGAATCTTTCATAGCCTTCAGAATTCTTCATGGTTTTCTTAATCCATTTTGCAGTGAGTGACATTTCTCTCCAGAACTGAATAATACTTTAAAGCCTATTTGAAAATCCATCTTTAAGACGGCCTTCAAATAAAATATTCAAGCTTCTAAACAGAATTTTAAATACAAGTGGTTTTTGTTTTAATCACAAAATAGATCTAGTGAATTTGCTAACTTAAAAAACAGACTAGAAATAAAATTCACAAAAAAATTTCTAGCCTCCAGTAATTCACAAAATGCTATTACAGTACAGAAGAACATTATTAGTTAAATCAGTTTTACTTCTTCTGATAGCTACTTTGAAAGTAAAGGGTAATTTGACACTAATTCTATTATAGAAGTTCATAAGCGGATAGCTTTTTGTGTATGCAGCGGAAAATGAAGAACAGTGCTACAGAACTGAATTAGTCTGCCAAATACCCTTTTCAGACATCACATCTTAAAATAAGTGTGTCCAGATGAACAAGAAACTCAGTGAACCCCCTGCACCCAGTTCCACTGCCTGCATTTGGATAACGGATGGGTGCAAGGGTCCACCTATGTAGCTCTTGCAATGGGATCAGAATCTAATAATAGCTTATCAAAGGGGCAAAGAGGTTCAGACTCACTTTGATATCAGTAAGCAGAAGGATGAACGGATACTATTGTTAGTGTACTGTCCCAGCATCAGCAGCAATTTTGTCTGTAGTGAGCTGAGAATTAAAAAAAAAAAATTGGTCAGGAAATAACACATGAGAACAGCAACGGACTTGCTGAACTCGGGTGTCCATTGCTTTGCACCTTGGGAAACTTGACCTTACAAATGATTACTCTCAGTGCAAGGCAGCAGAAAGAATCAAGCCTGTGATTTTCACGGTTTGAATGAGCACAAGAACTTGGCTTCCAAGACTCTGTCTTCTTAAGATGCATGTGTCACAACAGGAATGTCAATTTCTATGGCAGAGAGGCGAGAGCGTGCAGAATATGGCTGAGAGGCATAGCTGTGCATGCTAGGGGCATGGGAATAGAGGGGCTGCCAAAAAGGAGAAGGTAGGCTTTTACATGCACAGTACCACAGAAACAGCAGAACGGAAGTGAAAAACAGACCACCAGCACTGGCAATGGCAATAAATACAGAGATGTCAAAGCTAAAGACAGGCTCGTATTTTCTGTTCAGATAATTGTTATAAAAAATGACCCAGACCGACGGAGTGAGACAAATGGCACACGCAAGCAGGAACAAGAGGCCAGCCACGAGATGGCAGCCTGCACTGTTTACAAGGCATTTAGCCAATTTGATGTTTGGCACGCTCGATACAAAGGCTGTGTTACACATGCCAATCAAGCAGAGAAACAGAGCTGAGACAGCAGTTAACATACTCAGTGGAAGGGCAAACTGAAGAACACGCAAATCCAGTTGATCGACAGCAGTGTACCACTGTGGGTCATATATCACACAGTCTCTGCTCCCATCAAAGCGAGCGCACTTAATCCAGAGTCCAGTGTAAACGGTCACGTTCCTCTCATTCTTGTTGAATGTGTACAGTCTCATTTGCCTCCAGTTTGGAAGCAGAACTGCTGCAAGGAGTCCAGCTACTGAGGCTGTTCCACTGAGGAAGGCCAGTACTGTTGCTGCATGAACATCCCGGCAGCCCATTCTTGCCCACGGAAGTAGTTTCCTGTAACTAAAAAAAAAAAAAAAAAAAATTTAAAAATCACTATGTGAAAGTTTATGGACATAGGACTGAATATAGTTGGCTTGTGCCAGGATAGTAAACTTGCGTGGTAGCTGGTAGGCAGTAACTCTCTGGCACCTTCTTTGCCTTACACACTTATGTGGAGGTAACACTACCAAGTTCACGCTTTAATGAAACCTCAGATTATTTCACAGACTGTTATGATTGCTCAGCTGACAGACTGCTAAATTCGCTGTGTTCAAGATCAAAAAGGAGCACTTTAACATGAAATTCTACACAGCCTTTCACTTTGTGTCACTGCATGGACTTTTACAGAGTCTGAGTGGAGAAGGTGAATCACTGAGTGAGTGTGATTTAAGTTTACCTCTCCTCAACCAATGTAACATCAGAGTGCGTGTTCAGTCCTACCATGCTGCTGCATGAGTGAAAGGGAATTGCTTAAAACCAGCATCATTAGACTGGACAAGGAATGCATGTGTAGGCAGTTACCCACATTTTACATAGGCCAAGTTGTTGATGAGAGCTGCAAGCTAGTAGAGCAGGCGCTGTTGAGCAATTTACTATGATTTTTTTCAAAAGCAATTAACAGGTCTTCCACACTACTTCTGCCTTTCAAAACCAGCTGTCCAAGCACACGAACAATTCCAGAAAGCAGATGGCTTCTCAGCTTTCACATTTTCCTCTTCAGAGCAAGTGTTAAAGAACGCTGCTTCCTTTTCAATATAACCACTGTCTGCATACCTAGCATAGCCTCTTGCCTGCAGAGATCCTGGGAAACAGCCTCAATGATGGGTCTTTTAAAAAAAAAATTAAAGAAAACCCCAAACAAACAAACAACCCCTCAATTTCAGTAATCTCTTCTCTGGGTGCTTGAGATACTTTAAAGAAGCCTAATACATAATAGGCACCGAACACCCACGCCAGAGTGTACTTGAAGCAGGACACTAAAAATTATAGTACTTAAAAAAGAACAGATACTTTGAAAATTCTCACTGAGCACCATTCACTCAAACTCCTACTGAAATTTCTTCCAAATCATTATACTGCATTGTGTTTATTTGTCTAAAGTCACAAAACAATTCTTTAGGTACCAGAAATTCTACCTAATGCATATACAAATAACGGGATATCTGTATCTCAGAAAGGTTACAGACATGGTTGCAACCAAAGAGGAAATCGGATCTGAACCCTCACTATCCTTCTACACCTGCAAACACCATATGCCCAGGGAACTCTTCAGATAAGGAATGTTCATGTATACTGGAAGCAGACTACAAGCATTACCAAGCTATACAGCTAGCCAGCATTTTATTGATTTATAGACAAATAAATAAAGCCCGATTTGTTTCATAAGAAAGCATTAGGCATTTATTTACTTTTTATGCCATCTAACCCTGAAGGATTGCAATGGTATGTAGGTACCATTTAAGTGCTGATCATACTCTTTTAAAGAAGCACTGCTGAAAAGAAATAATGACAACCACATTTATGCTAAAAATGCACCTTATTCATCAAAAAGATAGCATTATATTTTTGCTAAGAATAGCTGAGCGTGGGCAAGCTATTGTTCTCATGGCAGTAACCTTTTCAGATAGCAGGTCATTAATAGGATACCCCCTGGGTAGGAGGACCCAAGACTTACTTCCGTCATAATTGATTTAATATTATGCTTAACCTCAGCTTCAGTAAGGTCAACACAACCAACTTACAAGGAAACAGAACTATAACAAATGAGCTTGAGGGGTAAATCTAATATAGCATCAAATTTTGTTCTCCTCAAGCTTGATACTTTTGCTCTTCCATAAAGAGCCTGCCTTTGCCTGGATAAAACTTCCATGCAGGCAGGGCATACTCCAATACAGAGCTCTATGAGAAGCAGCTGGAATAAGCACAAGACTGACCGTTTTCAGAAATCCACTGTTTCTGCAAATTTATTTGCAACAGTAGATGGTGAAATCTGGGCAGAGTTAATGCAGGGTGGGCAAGAAGTAATGTGAGGTTCACCCATATTCTCTAACACAAGAGGGTGGAAAAAAAAAATGGGGTATTTTCTTTCCTTCTACATTATCAAAGTACAGTTATGGCAAGTACTACTGTCCTGGTTTCAGCTGGGATAGAGTTAATTTTCTTCCTAGCAGCTACTATAGTGCTGGGTTTTGGATTTAGTATGAGAATAATGTTGATAACACACTGATGGTTTAGTTGTTGCTAAGCAGTGCTTACACTGGTCAAGGACTGTTCAGCTTCCCATGCTCTGCCAGGGGCACAAGAAGTTGGGAGGGGACACAGCCAGGACAGCTGACCCCAACTGGCCAAAGGGCTATTCCATACCATATGGCGTCAGGCTCAGTATATAAGGGAGGAGTTGGCCAGGGGGGCAACGATCACTGCTCAGGGATGGGCTGGGCATCAGTCAGTGGGTGGTGAGCAACTGCATTGTGCATCACTTTTGTATATTCTTTTATCATTATTATTATTACTATTATTTTCTCTTCCTCTGCTGTCCTATTAAACTGTCTTTATCTCAACCCACAGGTTTTACTCCCTTCCCCCGCCCCGATTCTCTCCCCCATCCCACCGGAGGTGGGGGGGAGAGTGAGTGGCTACATGGTGCTTAGATGCTGACTGGGGTTAAACCACAACAGCTATGCAGCCAGGACTTAGGACAGCATGGGGAAATTTGTATTTTTCTATTACCTCTGCTGTATCAGTTACATGGACAGAAGATTTTCGTCTCTAGTTCATCCTATAGTGGCCAGGCATGTTTAGGCCATCCTGCATATCTTGTTTTTGCTGGCCATTCCTGGCAGATGCACCAAGGGTGGTTTTTTTGGTTGGGTTTTGTTGTTTTTTTGGGGTGGGTTCGTTGGTTTGGGGTTGGTTTAGGTTTTTTTGGTTGGTGGTGGTATTTGGTTTTTGAGGGGTTTTTTGTTTGTTTGTTTGCTTAAAAAAAAATAAAATTAAAGAGTCCTTAGTGCTTCTCTTGGGGTAGGAAGGGAAAGACACAGAAAATAGCTCATTTTCCCATGAGAGGGTATCAAGGGAAAGTGAATTTGTAGGTAAGTTATCCCTGATCCCCCCACCAGGGGAAACTTGTCCCATCTTGCAAATACTGCTAGCTTTGTAGCTGTAATTATAGCTTCAGTTACAGATCCCTGATTAAGACAGTAACAAAATAGATGTTGTCTTAATTAAGATGGATCCAGTGTACTTACCAGCAGTGTGTGCAAACGAAGAGAAACCTTAGCAACTTTTAGAAGTAGGAAAAAAGGTGTTACTGGATCTAAGAAACAGAACAAGGAGAGAGTCAACATCACATTTGTTTCACACAATTCCAGCAACAGTGTTTACACTGTAATTTAGAAATAAGGAATCTTAGGTATGTTTACATTAGGCCAACTCCATCAGCTTTCTACAATTTCCTCTTATTTAAAACACAAAACTCAAATTACTTCCCCCAGGATTTTTTCCCAGAGCATGTTATCTTCCTATCTACTCATCTCTGTCTTCATGCAATAGACAGGAAGGGTGCAAAAAACTCCCTTTCTTATGGGTGTTCCATGACATGGAGATATTCACATGCTGAATTTTATGTTTCTAGCAAAAAAATCTATATAAAGTCATACAATATTATTATTTCAGATGTTAGGTTCCAGGCTGTGCTTAAACAGCCGGGAGGAAGAGGTGCAATGATTTTTTTAGTGTCAGAGAACAAAACACAGACTCTGAACTGTTTATATACTTGTGGTTCTCTATTCCTTCCTGGCTTCTACACAAAGGTTTGAAGGAAAAGGGAGAAAGGCAGGAAGTACTGGTGGTGCCTTTTCAATGGCTGTCCAGCTTGTCCAGAGGAAGAGAAGGGATCCTCTTGTGGATTCTCTTTACGCTCACATCTAGGACCCACAGCACTGAGTCCCAAGAGCAGCTCTGCAGGTCATAATAGAAAAATTGCTTTTCTATCGGACAGTGTCAGACCTACAAGTATGTCATTATGTGACTGTTAAGAGCTACAACCTAAAGGTGAGTTTCCTGCGCTAACATGTGCAAGGACACAGAGTTTATTCTAAATGACCTATATCAAAACCTGAAATATTGTAACATTTATATGCGCATAGTCTCCTGGGGCGCAACATCAAAGAAATTATCCTATCAAACCATCTAGGCAAGAGAGACACATTACAGCACACACTCATGCAACTCAGATTTTTCACTAAATGAGAAAGCCAATTTCCAAGTCTAGAGTCCTCCAATATGAATGCTATTGCATATGAGACACAGAAATGCAGGCACAATCAAATCAAGTATCTCACTGATTTCCACTGCCAGGTAAATCAACCAGGACTGCTATGAGTAAATGCAGCAATTTGGGCAAACTAACTATGCAGGGCTGCAGAGATCAGCGTCAACATGTTCAACTGCATTTGGAGAAGTAGCAGCAGCTTTTTTTTTTTTTTCTTTTTTCCCCCCGAGTTTGGAACAACAACAAAAAAAGTATTACTGCACAGCTCAGAGCAGCTGTTTTTATTCACTAACATTTCAAGCAATTTTTAAGCTTTCTGTGTATTTAGCAGCAACTGAAGGCAAGTAAACATACAGATCCCTCTGCAGGTTCACATCCCAAAATACCAGCCAGTGTTCAGTAACAACCATAATTAAGTAGAAAATTAGTACTGGCAAACAAACCTGTCAGGAAGGGAGCTGTGCCCAGCCCAGGAGTCCCTCCCATTAAATGATGAAAACCTGTGGCCATCAGCTGTTGTAATAAACAGAGACAGAGCAGGTATGGAATATTCTACAGTAGCCAACTCAGAGAGCCCTCCACTTCTGCAGACATGGAGTTTCTTTTCCTCTAGCTGTTTAGTCCATCTGATCTTATTCTCTGTCACTGGTGGTGTTGAACATCAGTTCAACATCAGTGGTCCCTATGACCTCAGCCACTTCTGAACCAGCTGTCCAGTGGAAACAGTCCAAGCACACTTTGGCCAGGATACGTGAAACCCTGTCTTGCCTTAGATTCTAGACTCAAGCTTCTTACACCCCAGACATTTTACAGCTGTAATACTCAAGGCTCTTATATCTGATCCACAGAAGTTACCGCTCCTAATAAAACTTCAGGGACAGATTTTACCATGGCTCCTATTCTAAAGATCCACCTTGCTGTAACAAGAGATGCTGGTCGAAGCTGGTAAATCATTAACTGCCCACAAGCTAAAAAAATGGAGCAAAGAAGAAAAAAAAAAAAGGCATTTACTAGAGACATAATCCAGTGACGAGTAAAGCCAGTTCTGTTCCCTTGCATGGCCTCGAGAAGACCATGGTCTGGGAACCACCACTGTTCTGTAAAGCCCTGCAGGAGGGAGGTCACAGTAAGTACAATTTATAAACAAATGCTTTCTGAAACTATCCACAACAGTATTATCAGTTTAAAAAATTATTATGAGTTTTGGATAACTGACCACCAGAAACAGAAGACCAACACCTGTCCTGCCTCAAGATAACTGGAAGTAACTGATACAGAAACAGTGCCACCAGTCAATTTTTTTCTTCTAGAAATCAAACACACAGTTCCAAGTTCTACAAAACTCCTATTAAAAATCAAATCCAGACGTAAAGGATTGGAATTAATGTTCCTAGCTAATACATTAAGAGCTTCAAGAAAAACTTGTGGCACAGGTAATTATTTTACCGACTGATTTGGAAAAAGCAGACGACGCACAGCCGACACTGAAGCGGAAAACACACACGCACTCCCCCGAGGTGCTCGGCAGCTGCCGTGCGTGCCCCCGGCACACACCAAGTACCGCCGATACCCGCTCACAGGGAGCGGACTCCCAACCAAAGCGCACGGAACCGGTGGCGCTGCGAAGCGAGACTTGCAGGGGAGCAGGGGTAAACCGGCAAGGGGAGCCGGGGTAAACCGGCAAGGGGAGCCCGGGTAAACCGGCAAGGGGAGCCCGGGTAAACCGGCAAGGGCCGCTGAAACCCTCCCCCCTCCCCGGCCTAACGGCGGCGGCGGGCGGAGCGCGAGCGGGCAGCCCCCGCACACAGCCCCCCCAGCGGCAGCGCACCGGGCCGGCAGCCCCCTCCTCAGGGCCAGGCGGCCGCGGGCTGCTCCCGCCGGGCGCCGCTGGGATGGAGCCGAAGCCGCGTCCACCCCCAACAGCACACGCCCGCTCTCGCCGCTTACCCTCCTGTCAGGGCGCGGGGGCACACAGAAAAGGCACCATCGCCGCCGCGCTCCCCGCCCGCCGGAGCAGCTCCGCTCCTCTCCTCAGGCTCTCGGGAGGCCGCGGGACGCCCGGGGGGTTGTGGGGCTGTAGTCCAGCGCCGCCGCAGTGCCAGCCCCGCGCCACCCGCGCGCACCACAACTCCCAGCGTCCCCTGCGGCGCCCCCGCAGGGCGGTGCTCGGGGCCGATCACAAGGGCGGGGCCGGGCCGGGCCGCAGCCGGCGCTCGCTGGGAGGGGCGGCTCCGCCGGGGCCGGGGGTTCCTGCGGGGCCGGGGCCGGGGCCGGGGGTTCCTGCGGGGCCGGGGCCGGGGCCGGGGCCGGGGCCGGGGGTTCCTGCGGGGCCGGGGCCGGGGCCGGGGCCGGCCTGCCCGACCCTTCCGCGGGGGCGAGCGGGCCGCTCGGTTTTTAAGGAGGACTGCGATTGGCACGCAGCCCCGCGGCTGGAGGTAACGGTGCTTTAAAATACATTCCTCAGTGTAGGAGCCGGCGCCGTTACACGCACCAGCACTTTATGCGGCATCGAACAGAACTTACTCTTTATAATCCTGCGTGAGCCGTCGATGAGTCTCAGGAGCAATTTATTTACAGGCCCTGAAGGAACCACACAGCCCCTTGCTGTGTTTAACTGGCCTCAGGGAATCCCTTTGCCCCGCGCCTTGCGTTGCTGCTTTCGGCTGCTCAGCACTCGCCCCTACGGCACCGGGTTCAGCATCAGGTGCTGCCCGGCGCCTGGCTAACTGGGCACAGCTGGCCAAACTGGTCAGGAGGGGCGGGGGATATCCCAGGCCATATCACGTCAGCAGTAAAAACTGGGGGCTTGGTCTTCCCAAAGCAGCTGTTCACTAGGAGAGCAGCTGGGTATGTCTGGTAGTGGTTAAGTGATGGCTTTTGCACGTTTTTGTTTTGTTGTTCGTTTTTTTAACAACTTTTCCTTAACCCACAAGTTACTTCGCCTTTTCTCATTGGATTCTCCCCTGTCCTGGTGAGCAAGCAGCTGTGGGGGTGCTTAGCTGCTGGCCTAGGTCAACCCCACAAGAAGTGCAGGGGCCAGTACTAGCCCTGCAAGCTACAGCTCTTGGGACTGGCTCAGTGTTGCACTTACTCATTATCCATTCATTGCTGAAGCTCATATAACTCTTCAGACACAGCTGAAATAAAGCCAAGCAGGCTCTTGTTTCAAATTTTTCCCCCTCCCTCATTTATGTGTGAGATTAAGACCAGTGTTCAAGAAGTCTGACCAAAGAAAAAAAAAGTTATTTTGACTATGAAATAAATGGAACATCAAAAATTGTTGACAGCCCATACTTAGCTTTGGTGAAAACATGTTAGCCCCAAACACAATAAAATTAGAGGAAAATCAGAATGAGAACCAACACTAATAATAAAAGAATGGGATTATGAGAAATCATAGCTTTCTTCCCAGTGACTGCTTTAACAAAATGTAGAAATAGGGTTTGATAAGTATACTTACAAAAGAAAACAAGACCAAGTTGAGAAGCCTTTGATGTATTCAGTCTTACTTTGCTTTGCAATCCATTTAATAGCTTTGAAGTAGAAAACACCCTGTACAATAAAGGGCTTCTAATTTTTTTTTAATAAGTAAAATGTAAGTGTGCCTGCTTGTAATACAAAACCTGCAACATTAACTATTCCCAAAAATGTATAGCTCTGTTGAAAAGCAGTCATCATTTTCTTCACCAGAGAGCAACATATACCCACAACTCCATAAAAAGAGGGACTCCAAAATGAAGTCTGGGAATTTAGAATCAGGATTTATATGATCAAGAGGATGACAGTAGGCACCAGCAGGTGTGGAAGAAAAACCAAACAAACAGTACACATCAGCCTTGCTTTTTCATGCACCTACAAGTCACTTCCTTGCAGACATTTATTTGTGTTTTCCTTTAGATCTTTAACAAAAAAACCTCACAATCCAGTGCCTCTCAAAACAGCAGAACTGGTTCACCTCAGAAGCACTAGATCCTGGAAAATTGCTCCATCAGAAATTTCCCTGGGTACTTCTGATGTCCATGGCAAAAGATACAGAGAGGTTGAACTTGCTCCTTTGCTACCTCTGCAGTTATATTCCTTCTAATCATCCCATTTCGCAAAAAATACTCCAGGGATAATCAGTTGTTAAGCAGTGCTTTGAGTTGCAGGCACTTTAGTCTTTACTCCGTTGAGTCAGTAGCCAACGTAAATCAGAAAAACATGCTCTTTTCCCCCCTGTGCTCTACCCAAGTGCCAAAAGAAATTGAGATGGGGGTGGGGTGGGGTGTGAAAACTGGGCAGTGGCGGTAGAGGGAACAAAAATTACATGGAAGGTCTACATAGCAAGGGGTTCATGTACATACTAAAAATATTAAAATGCGTTGGATCCAGCCAAGAATGCTAGCTTCTATTCATTTGTTCTTCTTCTGAAGTTTGTAAAAGTAGTAGCTGCTTTTTCCGATATTCTTCATTCTCCTGCTCTGCTTCCTCGTCTACAGATTTTCTTATACATGCTTTTAGTTCCTCAATTCCTTCTCCAGTATATGTAGATATAGGAATTATATCTTTGAATTCAAGTGTACTTGCAGGAATCGTTTCTTCCTGTAGTAAGTGTAAGAAGTCTGAAAAATCACATTGAAAGAGTTAGTACAACCTCCAAATACTGTATCACTACAAAGCCCATAAAATCCCATTAAATTTAGAAAATAAACTTCAATAAATTACAGTAATAAACATAACTGCAATTAATATAGAAGCATTATTTGCTTAATTAATCTTTAAGAAAATAGCTAAAGCCTCAGAAGACAAGCACTAACATAGCAGTTATACCATACTTACACCCTCCTGAGAAGATTCTATACCATTCCTTTAAGATGAGTACAAAGAAATCCGAAGCTGTAGAACATGGGGGATGGATGGTTTTAAGCCTTCCTAGTTCTTACACACTCCAGGAAACAGGAAGAAATTCACCCCAATGTAATAGCAAAACTGAAGTAAACCCCTGCATAGGCCTGTCCAGAATTTTCTTGTGTTCTGGCCAAAGTCACATAATAAATTGTATATACATCAATGCCTGTAAGAGGACCTTCAATGGAGCTTACTGTTATCAGAGATACCTAGACTGGAAATTTACTCTCCATATCAAAGATGGGAAAGATCTTCTAGGATATCTCTCTTTTATTAAAATATCTCCCCAACAGTGAAGCCAGCACTACAATGCATATAAACAGATCTCTAAATGCAGGAAGTGGTTTTAAAACATACGTTCAAATAATAAATTTAAATAGCTGTCTTCAGTTTCAGAGAACTCCTTGCCAACGCAGAGTTACCCCTGATGAAATCTTATTACTACTTTTGTCAAAGGTAATTGTTGAAAGTTCATTTACCTTGAGGATTCTGTAGTTGTTTCATAAGTTCATTCAAGTTATCCTTTGCACAAGGCAAATCCATTTTATTAATGGCAAGAAGTGCAGGCTTTGTTAGAAGTTCCTCTTTGTACAGCTCCAGTTCCTTAACAGACAAGTAAATTTGCCTTAATAAATATTTGTAGTTTAACAAGTGCTACTTTAATTCTACATCTCCTCTCTCATTGTTTCAGTGCCTAAATAGTCTTTCATGCCTAGGCAGCTGTGAGATTGACTCAGGTACTCAAGGTTGATGTATTAAAGCACTCTGACGGAAGAAAATAATATTCAGTAATTCAGTGATTTTTTTTTTTTGCTCAAAACACAGGTATTTCAGGTAAACAGGCTGGCCGATTCTGAAACAGCCTCCTATAAAAAGAATGATATTTTGGTTTTGTTTTTCCGATATCCACAGACAAAAAATCCATTTCAGAAAAAGTTCAGATCTGTAAAACATATAAGAAAATTCTTTGGAGAGTTTTCTGATTCTTAAGCATTTTAATGGACTATGCTTAATATCAGAAATAAAATCACAACCATGAATAAGCTAAAAATAAACAGCAATGGCTGAAATTCAGAAGATTCATCATCTTAAGTCGCATAGCTAGAGAGAGAACAGCTGCTAAACTTGAAATTACATAAAATGTATTATTTTAATCAGAAGCAATGGTAAGAGATGGAAATACTGAACGTCTGCAAAGCTGGGGCCTGATGTCTTATCTCCATTAGGCTATGCAGTAAGGGTATCAAGGCAGGGATTTAACTATACCCATGTATTTCTACTTCCTAAAATGCTACCAGACTGGGGAACTGAAAATGATGTGTCTTTTCACCTTTACTTGACTGTAAGAAATATCCCATATGCTGCACAGATTAATGAAGGAACAGTTGTGCCCAACCTAAAATAGAGCAGTTTCACCTGGACAGTTAAAAATAAAGATTTCATCATTTCAGAGAATCCTAAGCTTTTTAACTGGCCTTACATTATAAATCCAGAAGACACACTAACATTTGAAAGTTCTTGATCAAAACTGAGCCTCTTTCTTGGCTCAACACATAACTACAACTGTCAATTAGGAAGATGAGAACTTACCTTTGTTAGAAGCAATACAGTTTCAAAGGCTGTTCTGAACTGAGTCTTAATAGATAGTTGAAACCCAGAAATATCAACCTGAAAAAGTGACACAAAAACAAACTTTGTGGTAGTAAATTATGTTACAGTATCAAGGTACTCTCCATCAACTACTTTGCAGTAAAATGTCGACGTACATGCCCTCATTCCTGGGCAAATAACAGAGGACAACTATACACCAAAGCAACACCATAGACGCTGGAAGTACAAACTGGTTGGTTCTGATACACTGTTTCTCAAAGGTCTGATTTTTAAACCTCTTTAAGGAGATCTTACAGAAAAAAGAAAGAAAAAAAGAATCATGTCATGCTTTAAGTATGCTTGGAACACTTCACTGCTCTAAATTAATTGGCAAATTTTAATGATAAATTCAATTTAAGGATTTAATTTATCATCAGTCCTTTGAGCGTTCCATTCTGAAAACAGTGTTACAGCTATATTTATCATAAAACATGCAAATTACAAATGATTTCCTAAATTCCAACTAAACTGCAATTAAGACGCATTTGATTTACTGCACTGCCTTTGATTTCAATAAGCTGTAAATTTTATTTAACTTACAACTAAGAGCAGCTGTTTGGTTCTTTCTACATGTTTGAGAAATTTGTGGCCCATCCCTTTGTTTGCATGTGCACCTTCAATCAGTCCTGGGAGATCAGCTACTGAAATCTAGGAAAACAAAAGTTTCAAACAAAAGATTTCCAACAAGCAAAAATGGTGATTTTAAACTATCAATACCCATTATCATTTTATATCAAAAAAAGAACCCAGACAAAGGAATGTCAGGAATATCTATTTTGAGAGACTCCTTTTACAACTATGTGTATTCCTTGGAATTGTGCGGGGGATCAGTTCTCCGGCAGTATGCATTGGCTGTTTCAATACATTTAGAATCTATCATCAGAAGCAGATTTAAACAAAATGCTACTATTACACAGACATTGTGCTCTTCATGTTCCCCTGTCTATTTATTTATAGCTGTCTGCAAAGTAGAAAATAGAGGGTAATAACACCTCAGCAGACATCTTGCAAAATTTACCTATTACCTGAGAATAAAACACTCTGAAAGGCAAGAAGATTAGGCTATCACGGTTGTATAGAATTCAAACTGTCACTGGAACAGAAAACAAAGTCTGTTTCTTGTCGCTACAGAGGATCATTATTCCAAATGCAAATCCACTTAACATTGTTCCCCTGAGCGCGAGAAGCTCCAAGAATTTGTCTTCTGCTCTTCAACCAAAATGAGATTTTGATTAGTATATCAGCTTCCAACGAGAGCCCAGCAAAGACTGCCACAATGGACAGGGATCTTGTCATTTTCTCTGCTGGTTGAGAGGGTTGTACACAGTTGTAAAGGAGAGCTGAGACAGACCAAAAAGAGCAGAATACTAAACCTCCCCAATATCTACTCATTAACTCACAGAAAGCTAAGACAGATAGTGAAGCAAAGAAGAGCAAAAGTAGGGTCTTCAAATCTAATACCCATTTAGACAGCACGTGGATTCAATTAAGCAATGCCCAAAGCCAGCACACAATAAAATTTCCAGTGTGCTACCTATTGCAGAAGGGGGCTTTCTGCTATGTGAGTTACACTCCCACTCATGTGTCACATTAACTTTTAACATTATGCATTTCCTAAATATTTGAAGCCTTGCTTCAGAATTTTCCATCTACAGAGACATGAGATACAGCTGGATGAACAACAGACTTGTTACTAGAAACAGGGAGAGAATAACTGAAACAGGGAGAGAATAACTGAAACAGGGAGAGAATAACTGAAACAGGGAGAGAATAACTGAAACAGGGAGAGAATAACTAGAGAGTTAGAACAGAAACATCCACTTCCTGGTGTGATGTGTTTGGGTGCTGTAGTACCATCATCATCACCTTTTTCCCCAACTTTAGTTCTCTTTCAAAGAATTTTTTTTACAGAGCTCAAAGAAACTCATATTCTCTCAAAACAGCACTTGGTTCAGATATTCTGGTAGAAAATGTAAATGCTTCTGCTAGTTTCCAGGATCTGGTACTAAGACCTGAACCCAGACTCATGCTCATATCCTCTACTTCTATGTCTCTTCTTTTCCAAGTAGTAATGACAGACAGCACCAGGTAACTTGCATGTATTTTCTTCTTTATAATGTACTAAGATAAAATAAGCAAATTGCTACATATTTCCTTAAAAACATCTATGTTCTGTAGGGAAAAAAAAAAAAAGATATAATGAGCCAGTCTCCCTTGAGTGATACAGGACAGTCACCTCAATTATTGCTCTTAATTGCTTATGTTGTTTTGTTTCCAGCAGTTGCAATACTGAGAGCTGAAGTACTTCCTGTTACTCACACATGCTCCCTATGATCACAATCACTAGTTGTCTTGATTTTAGAAAAGAGATATTTTGTCCATATAGTTCCTATATAGCACCCAACACTGTAGTATAAAACCCATGAACTGCAGAAACAGCCAACAATAAGGGTCATTGGCTACGACGTGAAACAGACTGTAGAAAAGAAAGCCAAGAGTGTGAGTAGTTCTCCCGCTGGAGAAAGATACAGCAGTAAGAGCAAGAGGTCCTACAGGAGGTAGGTAGGTAGTTTTTTTTAAAAGGCTATAAACAATCCTGTTATTTGCAGCAAAGCTTTCTAGGATAAGTTACCCTAAACTAGCAGATAAAATGAATATACAAAAAATTTCCCTTAGATGTGTGCATCTCTACAGGGAACCTGACAAACTAGACTTACTTCCTCTAATACACAGTTTTGTTAAAGGTTGTTAAATGAAGGTTTCAAGCATCAGCTACTGAATGCCCCCAAGATTATTTCTTCTGAAGTGAAGAGGAGCTTTCTGTCTTTTCATATCTGAGAAGTATGCTTTTCTGGTTAAGTCATCTGAAACCCTTTTATGCATTCGCCTTTTATCTTGGAAGTGATGAGTCCAGTACTGCATGTATCATACACTTCAAAAACAAAATAAAAGCACATCAAAGATTCAAGCTTGACGAATCAAAATGTGTGCTGTAACCTTGAACTTGGGGTCCAAAAATCTATTAGTAAGAGTCTCATTTAGCATTGGTTTCCCCCCAGTGGATACTGTAGAAAGGATTCCAGGGACCACACAATTATCTGACAACTTTACCTAAAGAAGCTGGGTGGAATTGGGTTCTCAAAAATTAACGTGGCAGTAACTCCACCAGTCCTCCAGAGCTACAGCCTACCACGAAAGGAACTGGACCTCACCTCTTGGGTACTGCACTATCCTGGCTGTTCAGGCAATCACTATCACTTCATACTATTTTAGGTTTTTATTAAAAAAAAAAAAAAAAAAAAAACCAAAACAAACCACAAACCCAACAACAACAACAAAAACAACCAAAACACAAAACCCAAACCAAACCACAAAAGGAAGTTAGAGCAGCCAACCTAGAAAGCCAGAACAGTAAGTTATGGTAACTGGGTTATATTCACTAGATTCCCTGTCATTCACTACTGCAGATCTGCTATTGGACAAATTTGCCACTGTTTAAAATCCATTCTGAAAATGACTCATTCATTCCAGAGCTCGCTGTATAGCCAACTTGCAGAAAATTTGCCTCTTCTAAATAAAAATAACAGGTTATTCTCTGAAACAATGATTTTTTTTTTTTAAGTCTTAAACTTAACAAGACTATACTAGGACGCACTGATCTCAATTCCATACACAAGCTCACAAGTCTAAGATTATAAAGCAGGATTAGAACCACAGAAAGGCGACAAGGAAAATGAGAAGCCATTTATTGAAATCAGCTCAACGTCATATTACCACATTTGGCTATAAAGCTCTCTTCTTATTACTTCATAAAGATAGTACTTTCTGCACAACTCTCATTAGGTCCATGTGATTGCATTTTATATGTATACATTATAGATACACATATGAAAAAAACTACAAGTTTCCTTTTTCTTTCTGAAATTATGTTAAGCAACATAACTAATCATTATATACAACTTTAATGAACAACCAGAATGAACTTTCATACCAACCTGCTTATAATCTGCATATATGATCTTTCCTAGTTCAGGCTGTATTGTTGTAACTACAACAAGGGGAAAAAAAAGAGGAGGGGAAGAAAACAAAACTGTTTTTAACATTTAAAAAAATGTTAATGTTACAAAACATTTAAATGTTGCAGGACTTTCTCACTTCATATTTAAATGAAACAAATGTTCAGTAGCAGAAAAAAAAGGCAAATGGGATGTTAAGAATTGCTGAAAAAGGAATAAAGAAAAAGTAAAACAAGAAAGAACAAAATTAGACCACTTGAAAAACCAGTGGTTCACCAAATCTTGGCACTGTCTGCAGTTCTGTTCCTGTCATCCCAAAAAGGGAATAGAGGAGCTAGAGAAGTCTCAGACACAAAAATGATTATCCAGACTATGGAATAGCTTCCAAATAGGGAAAAATAATGAAAGGCAAAGTGAGATAGCACTCTTCAAACTGAGGAAAAATATAAAAAGGCTGTAGAGAATCAGGAGTGCCACAAGAAGGTCGGTAGGAATTATCAGTACTTGTACTCTTGCTTTTTAATTAAAGAATGATCACACAACTAATTCTCATTTACTGATAGAAAAATAATAAAAATTTTCTCTCCATTTTTCAGTGGACAGATTCAAAACCAAAATCTTACCCTGTTGCAAGAACAGGTGGTAGCTATTTCCAAAGCATACAAGATGTTTATGCAAAGGAACCTGATGGTGCATATTCAGTAGACTGAGGATATTACACACCACAGAGAGTCTCAGATGCAATAAAATGGGCTGAGACTAAAATAAATGTTAAATAGACCCTGAATCAACAGGTTGAAGCACTATGAGGGTGTACTCACGAAACACTGAGGTGGCTAAAGGAACTGGACACTGAAATAGCAAGTCTCTCTTCGGAATATTACTTATAATTAAAAATCTGTGCAGTGTATTTAGCAGGCAACATGGTTATCCCCTATTCTTTATTATAAACCTGCAAACCAAGTCAGAGAAAAGCCTTCTTGCTCTCATGAAATATTAGTGCTCTAAAAATAAGAGTACGAACTTACATGCATAATTTGCAATCTCAGGTTTGGCATGAGAAATCTTGCTCAACAAGGATGATTTTCCTGCATTTGGAAACCTAGAAGGAAAGTCAGGATTTATACACTGAATAGACACATATGTGATTCCTGTACATTTTACTACGAAATACACTATATTACCTTAGTCAAATTCAATGCTATCAACTAATTTTTGCAGACTCATTTACTCAGACTTAAAAAACAAAGAAACCAACAAACCCCAGATCATTATGATTTTTTTTTTTAATAAAATCTGAATAATTTTTCTAAATCCAGTAATGCTTCCCAAGGATGCAGGCAGGAGAGGTACGTAAATACACGTAACAGATTTAAGGGAAATCTTTCAAAGTCACTTGGATGGAAATACAGCATAAGCATCCAGGTCTACTTGAATTCAGCCTTCACATGCTATAGATAATTTTTTAAACTACGTTTACATTCTAAACACCTGTCAGGCAAATGCATCTTATCAGTTGGATTTACAGTCTTTTGGTATACAAATCATGGTTAATGAAACATTCTACAATTTAAGTACTAATGGTATCTATGCTACAGTTTAGCTAATGTAGCAAAGCATATGTAAACTCTGTAAATACATCTGTACAGGGTGGGGGGAAGAGCAAAAGAGAGAATTTGTATATATGACACACACATGCCCAGTTTGCATGTGTGTTTAAGGCAACAAAGTTGTATGAGGGATCCTGAAATGAGGACTAACATGCTTGTTACCAAGTACACCAAAAAGAATACCAGTGAAGCCCTAGGAGCTGGTCTGTGCAGACCTGACTGTTGTAACCTTTCCCCTGTACAAGGGAAGCTATACCTGCATACTACAACGAAAACATCCCTTAAGGGATACGGTAGCATTTACAAAAGCTTCTTCACAGAATACAACTACGCAACTACGCATTGAAATGAAAACCTAAGTTAAAACCTAAACTATAACACATGCTTATTTTAAACATTAATCTGAGCTGTAAATGACACAATAGCTTTGATCCATGTCAAACTTGAAGCTAATGCTGACATCAAAGGATTAGACTACAGTCCTTATTCATAGCACCTGCTCCATATGGGAGACCACACAAGACTTGTGTTCCAGCCAAATTCACAGGGAGTTATTCAGCACAACATTTCAGTGCAACGGTGATCAAAGAAAACTGTGCCTACAGGCAACTGAATATTGGTCACAAGATACAAAGGCACATGTCACACAGAAAACTATATACTCTCCACTTGAATACACACAGAATCATGACCTGTTAACAGGGACAACTAATAAGAACGTGAGCTAATGAAAAACAAGACTAGTATTACATTAAGGGCTTTATAAAGGAGTTGTAGACAGGGCTTTCTTGAAAAAGAAAGAGACATAATGACTCTTCTTATAACAGGAAGACTAATGAGGGTAGTTTTAATGCGCTCTGATGTTGAAAGGTGCCTTAAAGACATTCTGGAAGGTTACTCTGGTCATCTCCTCAAGTGAATATTTTGTTTCCACTGAGATACAATATGCTCTTTGAAGTTTAAATTGCAACCTACACTACGCATCACAACCTGTACCCAAACCTGATGGGCCTTTCTCAGGTCTATATGTATTTTACCTAATCTAATAGCAAACCACTTGCACATTACTGAAGTAAAAACAACAAACACAAAAAGATCAAAGTACAACCACAAACTATCAGAGGCTGATTCATACCCTCAACAAGAAAATAATATTCTCCTCTACTTAGCTGATAATGATTCTTTTTATCCATTTTAAAAGGAAACCGTAATTTAAAATACAAGCCAAAATGCAAGATTGAAGAAGCACTGGTGTCATAAAACTCCTATATTTTCACACACTCTAAAACAAGTCTATCTTGTAATTACTGAAGACCACTTGAAAATTATATAACTTTAGACAAATCTGATATTAACAGAACTATTTCTAACACGGAAAAAAAGAAAAATGTAGGTAGAAAACCATGCTGTCTTCAAGTTTCCATTCTTTAATGGTATATACCTATTAGACTATTTCCACCTCAACCCCCTCATCATTTTATGTTTTCTATGATTTTTATTAATAAGGACCATGGGGCAGGAGTGGGGGGTAGTAGATGCCGAGTAGACCAATACTTTTACAATTGTAGTTTGTTGAAAGCTTTCTCAAAAAAAAAAAAATTATCTGCGTTGTTATAAAGCAGCAACACTGAAATGCAAGTCCTACTGTTCTAGTTTGTAATTACTTCCTTCCAACATTTCAAGCTGTTTATTTGGAAGAGTAGGCTATGTACCGTTTGAAACTCTCTTTAAAACTACTACCGAAAGGATCCACTTGTGCTAGTACCATAAAGTCAAAGATGCAATATGGATAGTGTTCTTGACCCTGTTTTGCACCTCCTACTTACTTCATAAATATTAGGTAATAGTATTTTGATAATCACTGCAATTGCTAAATTCAATTATACTAATAATTATATATTACCCTGATTCATAAAGCCCTTCACCCACAAAAGCATAACCAATACTTTCCAAATTTTAAAATTAATTTTAATTGGTTTAAACTCTGATTTTTGCAAACTGCTGTTGCTGTGAAAAGCTGAAATCAGGACTCAATAGTCGGGATGACTATTAAGCAGGTATTCTTTATTGCAGCGCTGGGCAGCACTGGGGATCGCTCCGCCACAAGTGCTCCACCAGGTTAGCACAACACATCAGTTCAGATACAGAAATATCACACATATTCATCAGATTTCCTGAAAAGGGCAGTTTTATGGTGATGAGTTCCCGGAATTCATTTACATAGTCCAAGCATGCACGGTAAAATTAGGGTTAGGGTCTTTTCACCCTCCCGGTGGTCTTCCATAGTCTTCCTCACATTGTCCACTAGTCGAACTTTGGGCTTCCTTTGTCCATATATAGTCACTGAGTTAGCTCATCAGTCCTTCGGCCTCAGAATGTTACAAGGGGGTCGATTTAAGCTAGTTCTTTGGTGCTTATCTTTGGCACAATCCTGAGTTCCTGTTATCAGTGATTTAATTAGGAAGCCTAAGGAGCTTGCTCAAGGCCTGCTTAGTCCTATCAGGTAAGAAGTCACAGGAAATATCCCACCATCAACTCTGCTCAGCAGGTAACCAAAACTATCTTTGCAGGGGAAGAGAACAAAAGAGAACAAGGATGCGAGTGAAACTAAAAAAATGCAAGTCTATGTCTTAGTCAGGGATTGTCAGGCATTTAACCCTTTCACTGCAAGTAATCTAAGCAATAGAAATGTACAGTAATGCTTATCCTCCAAACTCTCAAATTTCTTTGAACTCCCATTTGAAATTTACTACTTTGTTTTCTAATGTCAGTTCTCAAACTACAGTACTTACCCAACTAAGCCAACATCTGCTATAAGTTTCAAATCAAGACGCACAATTCGCCTCTGACCTTTGCAAGGCACGAAGTTTGTGGCCAAAGAGCCTCCAAGACCTCCGCGAGCTGCTAGGAATCTCTCTCCTGCTGCATTAAGCTCTCCTGAAAATAAATTCACTAGTGAAAAAGCACAATCCCCTGCAGTAGTTCAGTTGTGATTTTCCACTTAAATCCGTCTTCAGTGAAGAGAGAACTTTCTGTACGCTTTCTTGCAAGAGCTGTGCACTCAGCGTCATGGTATTTTTCTTTCTTTGGAAACAAATGAGAGCAATCACACCCCAGTAGTCCCCTCTGTCATATAGTCACTTCAAGAAAAGTACTAAGTACAGGCAGGCAAAGTATGGCCAAGATGGTAGTTCTGAAGCTTCCAATACTTTAATTCAAGAATGCAAGGAAAAATCTTCATTGATAGAGACGTAGCTACAGCAAACTCTTCACATGTTCCATATTTTTTCATTAAGATGCAGGCTATAATATTTCCCTTAGGGTTAGAATGTTAGAATAATTTAAAAAATAAAAGTGCAACATTTGAGTATATAATTCAAGGATACCTTTAGACACTGACATGCCTACATCATAAATAGTTCTTGCCATACATCCAATTTTGTTAAACATCCAAATCAGAGTAATTTGTGAACTTAGTTTGAACTCTGAACAGCACGACAAGAAAAACTCTGAGAAACTGCAAAGGAACCATTGAGAGCTATTCCAAGAGCACTGTATTGAAAGAGATCTTCCTGGTTTACTGGTTACTAGCAAGTACCACTCTTTAAAAACAAAAAACAAAAAAAAAAAAGTAAAAAACAGGTAAGTATTTTAGATAACCTGAAATGTTGACACTCAGCAAGGATTTTTATCTTTTAACCAATGTCATAATTAAGTAAAGTTATAGGGATACTCACCTGAGTTTATGGACTCGTAATTTATGTAAGGTCATTAATGATTCCATGGAGGATCAGTATGGCTTCCAGCCTTTAACACTTGTTTGCAAGAGCGACTGTCTTTCTGCTGCATATAGTGATACAAACTAACTACTGCTAATTTCTGGAAGGGGTCCTTGCTTTTCCAACAATTTCTACAGTATATTTTTTGTCAACTCTTTGTCCAAACAAAGGAAAACACACACATATTTTGGGAGATGTGTAACCTTAAAACATCCTAGTGTTAGAAGTCTGCTAGATGCTATCAATAAATATGACAGTATCTACTAGATACATTAAAAGAAAGCAAAAGTTCTTACCAATCTGCTTGCCATCATCACAAAGAACTGAAATTCCCAGAGGCACATGAACTTCACAATCTTTTCCTTTTTCACCTTTTAGTGCTCTAACACTGGGAAAAATTAAACCAGGCTTAGTAACTTCAGCTGACACTTTGCTTTCTGGAAAAGATGTATGTAACAACTTTCATCAAACAGACTCTTACCTGCTGTTGGCTCCTGTTCCAGCTACAAAGCGCTTCTGGGGATATTTATCCTTTATGTTCTTTAAGGTAGTTCTTTCTCGGGCAATGAACCAGACATCACCGCCTCTCCCTCCTTCCCCACCTAGACGAGGATAACCCATTCCACCAGTTCCTCCTCGCACATAGAGCCGTAAATCGTCTATGAAGTTGCCATACTAATAGAACAAGTAGTTTCATATCAGTGTTACGTTCTGTTTCTGTTTCATTTTGGAGTCATTAGAAACAATGTGGCTAAAACCGCTTGGATAGAACTGTTCTCTGATGGCAGTAACGCACATTCAGAAAACGGACATGTAACTCTCCAAGATGTTTTTTAGTACGAGAAATGTTTGACGTTCCTTCCCCGGCAGCGATTCCTCACGGCACGCCTGCCCGGCCTGCAGAGCCCCAGGCAGAGGGGCGGGGCGAGGCCCTGCCTCTGCGCCGGCACCCGGCGCCCACAGAGACACGCGTGCCACCGTCGCGGTGCCTCACCGCGCACCCTGCCCGGCACCGTGCCTCCGCCCCGGCACGTACAGGCCTCCTGCGAGGAGCCCGCTTCGCCGAGACGGTGCCTAGGGAGTGCAGACAGGGAAGCGCGGCGGCCCCGGCGGGCCGCGGGTCAGCCCGGGGGAAGGGAGCGACCCGCCAGCCTGCCCCGGAGAGGCCGCGGGGCCCGGAGCGGAGCCGCGACTCCCCGCCAGCCCTTCCCGCCGCCCGAGCCCTGCCTGCGTGGGGCTGCACGCACGCAGGGCCCGTCCCCACCGCTCCCCGGGCCGGGCGCACTGACCTGCCGCAGCACCGCCCTCCCGCACCGCACCATGGCGGGAGCCGCCGCCTCCGCCCGGGCCTGGCCTGCGGCTGCTGGCGGCACGGGAGAGGCGGGCCGGGGCGGGGCGGCGGCGGCCCCTGAGGCGCAGGGTGGGCGGGGCCCGGCCCCAGCGGGCTGTGTGGAGAGGACAGGGCAAGAGGGCGGGCGGGGTGAGCGCCCAGGCCCCAGGGGCCTGGCTGCCGGCCGGGGGAGCGCGGAGGGAGGCGAACAACTACCCGCCATTCCCCTCACGCCGGCGGCCGCCATGACAACCGCGGCAGCGACGAGGCGGGACCGTGTCCCGCGTAGGTGCGCATGCGCGGCCCTTCCCGCCCCCGGCGGGGCGGGGCGGTGGTGGCAGCTGGGTGTCCTCCCGGCGCGGTGTGGGGAGGACGGTCCCGCAGGGCCAGTCCGCTCGGAGCCGCCGATACGGCAAGGGGCACGCCTGGTTTGCTGCAACGTGTCAGCTCCTTGCTCCAGTCCTCCTCCTCCCCAGAGCATCAAGCCGAGAGGCGCTAGGGCGTTTCGGGCCGAGGTGTGGGCAGTGGCGCCTGAGGGGAGAGCAGGGCCCCGGCTGCCGGCGCTGCCGGGCAAGATCCGCAATCTCCAGGAGCGTGTTCTCCCTGGAAGCTGTATACTGATTAGGTACAGCATCTACTGTTGGCTTTGCCCATGGGGTTGGACCCTTTAAAGTATGTTGGTCGTACTGCTAATGTGCTCTTCCTCAAGAAATTGGGACCTGACCTTTCAACGAGGCTAATTGTCAGGATAAGGATGACTGTGTTGAAAGTACCTGGTTTTAATAAGGCTTATAGTGCTTTGCCTTTCTTAAATGGGCACAAATGAGAAATTATTTTGTTAATCATGACATTAGTAAGGTCAGAAGGGTAAAATTGGTGAAAAAATGCCCCCAAGTTAGTTCTTCCATAAGTCTTTATTTTGTAGTAAGTATTTTTCAGACAGTATGGGCATATTTTCACTGTTTTTTTAAAAGCGTGAATCCTCATGAAAAAGTAAATATTCTTCTGTTCCTTCTTACAGCCTTTCCACAAGGTCATACATTCTCAGTTGCAGTTCTTAGCTACCTGAAGAGAATCATTGCCATTTACAGTAATTTAATACTAAAAATAAGTTCACCAACGGATTTTATCTGTTACATAATAAAAAAACCAATTTAGAAATGCGTTGTGCCATATACACGCTAAATGGCCCAACAGAACATTTAAGCGGTATTCAGGATATATCACAACATGTGAGTTGTCCGGTGCCATTTTTAAGAATGTAAATTTGTTTTTGTTAGTTGTTTGTTAGGTTTGTTTCTTAGTTGCTTCATGGCCTAGGACACCAGATTTGGAAACTGGATTTACAAAATATATGCAAAATAGTAGTTACATACTTAGAATCTTCTGCGTATTATTGTTTGGTCTTTGTGTTTGCTGTAATTTTGCTTTATTTTGTACACTATAAAAGTTAGGCCAATACCTACATTTTAAAAACCTACCTATATATAGTTCTACATGGTAATTAGTTAATTAGGGTAAAGAAACCTTCAATTTTCTAAAATTTTAGACATAAATTAGGATAAAAAACTATTTTTAAAAGAAGTCAGGGAAGAATGAATACAAAATCCAAATTCCTGATCTTGTGCTTGTCAGCTGACCCACACTTCTCTCTCTGACTTAAAAAAGCAAACTGTTTTTTTTGCAACTGGCTTATTCAGAACAAGGTACAGAAGAAGCGTGGCTGTCATTCAGAATGATTATTCCTGATGGCTTTTGATGATCTTGACGAATGAATAAAATAATAACATACTTCAACTGAATACAATTTTACAAGATACTACAGTACGAAATGGTTTTTTTCTATGTCTTGAAGTGTCATATTCCATGGGAGTTTTTAGTAGTATTTTTAGAAGGCCTTAGTCCCCTTTATGAACCTTTTCTTTCCACCTGCATGTACGGAAAAAATACATTCAAAAGCTTTTCACTCTCTTGAATATTATTGACCTGATTTTTCTGCTGTTCCGTGTTATTTTTACCAATCAACTACATATTCTGTTTCAGCTAAAAATACTTCTGATTTCTACCAACTGGACATGCTTGTATCATACTGTTACAGAATTTTTAGAGCAGAAGATTTTTCAGTGATACAAATGGGAAAGCAGAAGATGTGACTGTCATCTAGTGAGCCTAAGTTAAATCCCCCAAATTCGAAGTATGCCTTTCCTCAGTGCCAAAGTAGTTCCACCACGTGGAGGAAGGCAAGATGGATCGCGTGAATGGCAAAACAGAAAGTATTACAACAGCAAACAGTGCAAAACTCCATGTCACGCTTTCACATCATGGGGACTACAGCTGCAGTTCTGAAACAGGCGATATGTAAAATCTAGCAGCAAGTGTTTTGAACAGACCTGTTTGTTAGGAATGTTAGAAGATGACTGGAAAATAGCAAACATGGGTCTCGCCTTGTACTTGAGGCATTTAACTGAGGGCTCCTAGCTGAGAGGCGTGTTGGCTGAGACTCCCTCTATACTCAGTGGTGAGAGGTGTCTCCAGAGGACAAGCCACATCATGAATGGCTCCCTGTGGATCCCCATCTCTCTCTGTTAAGCCTTTGAAGTTAGGTGGGCTTAACCTGGACTGTAATTTCTTATCTTTGAAAAGAAGAAAAGTGACCTGGCCAATCACAGACCCCGAAGCCTGGTCTCAAGCTCATGCAAAGCTTTGGAAAACCTCAAATTTGCCATATCACTATCCTATTGATAAAACTTTTGATATGGTGTCACCTGGAAAGGAATGAGAATATGGGGGTTAGGAGAGAAATTGTGAAGTGAGATAGCCACAACTAAGGTTGAAAAGGAAGATGTCAGAACTAAAGGGCTGCTTTTAGAATGGTCTTATTTGGTATTTTTTGTAGTAGCTCTGATAAAATCAGTAAGAGCATACTGATGAAATCTGGTAATGATATATACTTAGGAGTCATCCTAAGTACAGAGAGTATCTCAGGAGATGTATTTTCATTTAAAGTAGGGAGGTATTAATGTCATCCTTTAAGGCCCTGGTGAAATCTCATTTGGGGAACTGTGAAAATGTCTAATTAATTGTTCATAGCTGGGCTAAGGTTGAACTGAAAGAGGGGTAGAGGGAGGTTAGGTGCATCACCAGAGAGCTTGAGAGCCTTTCGTACAAACACATCTTAGGATGGCTCAGCTTGTTTACTTCAGTAAAACAAAACCAGAGAGGAGATACGAGGGCTGTCTATAAATATATCAGGAAAGTAAACATGAAGGATGAAAACCATTTAATTTGCAGGGCAATGTTGACACAAGAACAAACAGATATGTACCTATTCATTAATAAATATATCAGGAAATTAGAATAATGTTTCTAGTCATTGCAGCAATCAAATTCTGAAACAGCTTTTCCGTGGAATTAGTGAGAGCAAAAATATACCTGTTTTTAATATGGCGCTTGATAAATTTATGAGGCGATTGTACAACAGAGCTTTCTGTAGCGGCAGGGAACTAGGCCCTATCATTCAGGAGGACCTTTCTGTTCTGTGTTACCATGCCAATTCGTAGTACAAATAGCAGAACATTTTGTCCAGATTTATGGTTCATAATATGGGAAGGACTTGTCAGTCCGATCTGAATAGTAGGCAAGGTTCAGAAGTCCTTACACGTGCAAAAGTTAGATTGTGCTACTGTGACTTCAGTAAAGCATACAATGTCACCATTATATAGAAAAGGAGGTAAGCAAAAGAACTTTTAAGTGAGATGAAGAAAGCACGGGGAAGTTGCAGATGGCAAGAAGGTTATCAGCAAAGTTCTTCAAGTATAGTCATAGGCCCTGAGCTCTCCTTGGATACCAATACAAGTATGTACCAAATTACCCCATGTTTTCATGCTTTGTTCTGCTTTTGCAATGCATACTGTTTGAATTTAGTACTGTTGAATCGTCACGACTGTTGAGAGCAGCAGGGTCTGTAGCTTGTTGACTTAGAAGAGCCTTACATTCAGTGTGCTGAACTTCCTTAACACACAGCAGGAGGTCAAATCCAACAACAGGTTAATGTATAGACTGGTCCAGAGAAGCCAGCGGAGCTACTAACTAATGTTAATTCAACTCATGTAATCAATCCACGATTCAACCTCAGAAACAAGAAATAAAGAAAAACTGGTCTCCTATGTATGTTGTGAGTTGACCTAACACTAGATTTATTTCAGCACTGAGCAAGCTCATGCCAACAAGCTCATACCAGCAGGGAGTTAAGAACATTTCATTTGAAATGTGCCGTTGTGCATTTTCTGGAACCTTTTATAGCAGTAAGTACATGGTCACGCATACAGGATGCTAAAAATTACTGGAACTGAATCATTTAAAACTCTAAAGTTTGAGGATATTTAGATGGTTTATTTTCTAAATACTTTGCTTCATAAATGTGTCTGGTCACCTGAAGAGACACTGTGTTCTGCCAGGGCAGCACTGATTCTATCATCTTTTCCTTTTGATTTGCGTTGGCTGTTTGATCACTAGTGGGTGTGCTGTACTTGAACTTAAGTAACAGGGCTGTGAGCACTTCACTGTCAAGCATGATTGTAGAACATCACTCTGTTATTTCTTTACTTCAGACGCTGCTAATCGGTGATGCAGAGAGTGAATCAATTCTTTACCTTCAGTGAATCCTGTTTACGTAAGAGTGTGCAGATGTGTAGTCACAGAGATATCTATAGTTCAGTCATACAAAAGCCTGATAGCATTTTAAAACTCTCCAAACTGGTTTATACGTAGTCAATGCATATTCTGAGTTTCATGCTAAATAATGCTTCAGTTCCTGCTCTTTCTGTTCGCATTGTGTACTTCAAATACTTGTATGATAGCTTGAAAATCACAAGGGTACTGCTACATCAAATCATGGTTTTACCACTCTGTTCCTTTTCTCTCATGATATAAATCACTAGGTAGTGCGCTGTCATCAACTCTAACAAGAAGCCATAAAATCTCTTTCCACAACAATTTTAAAGCTTCCAGCAGCAGTTTTTTGAAATTTGTACTTGATGTGCTGGTTTTCTCAGTCTAGAGAAGAAGTAAGTTTGGTGGAAATATTTTAAAATTAAGCTAAAATATTTTAGCAACGTAGCTTTATTTTAAAGTAGAGTTGAAATAATTAAAAAATGCAAGTCAGTTTTCTTTCCTTGCCTTTCTGAACATGCACACAGTGGTTCATTGCAACGCTGGGAAGCTGGCATAAAGGTCTTTGTAGCTGAAAGAAATAACTACACCAACATATCCAAGGTCCAGATGTTCTAAAAAATGATGTATTACTTTTACAGTTTTATTTAAAAAAAAAATTTAAAGAGATTTAACCGATCCCAAGGATACACTCTTCAGTACAATAAAATGCCACTAGATGGAGGTACCTCAACTGCAATAACAAAAAGAATAAGCTGGAGTACAACAGTTCAAAACTCGTGCTATAGAAGAACTATCAATGTTGGACGAATTTTGAGGGAAACATTTCATTTTGCCTAAGTTTGGTTATCAATTAAAAAACTCAAAATCACAGAAATAGCCACTTTTGTCATTAATCCCATCTCATAAAACTTACTGTGTGAAACGGCTGTGCGGGAGGCTGTGGGTTTACACGTGGTGTATGCTGCACCTTTGGAATTCTTCCTGAACCCCTGCAGACTGGAGAACGCAACACAATTTTTCTCTAAATCCCATTTATATTTGGTCACCAACTGAAAAAAAATCTGCTTTCCAAGTATGCGGACAGGCTCTCCAGTTTTAAGGGCTTTCACCTACAACCCAAGCTTTTATGCAGCTTTCAGGTACATTAGATTTATGAAGATGGTCACAGATTGATTTTCCTTGACCTTACCTGTTCTGAAATAGAAATTGTAATAACAATACTTACCTAATAAACGTGACCGGTGTCTTTCTTCATGGTGCTTCCATCCTACAGCTGTCATGTAACATCCTGCAGGATTATTAGTTACCGATAATTTTGATCTCTGTTAATTTAAATTCATGGGTTCATCCTCGTTCCAGGTGGCATTCTCCCTCGGTGCTTGACTGATAAAGATCCATAATACCATAAAGGAAAATGAAATATGAAAGTCAGCCTTCAGAACCATTTTTACTTGGGGAGGTGAATTTTTAGATATTATCAAAGAATATCTAAAATTTTTTCACATAAATCTAAAAATATTTTCACATAAATAGTTTTTAAGAGAACATTGTTGATGAGGTGGCACTTTAAAAAAGGGATTTTTTTATTTGAAGGGATTTTCCTAAGAAAAATCTGTTCCTTAGCATTTTGATTTCTAAAGTCGTGTTCTGGCAATACCTCATTTTAAGATTAAAAACAGTGAATTTGTTAACTAGATGAGGAAAAGCAAGAAGAGCGTGATAAAAATAAATCTGTAGGATGAAGAAAAGGGGTCGAGAGCTGCCGTCAGTGGCTGCTGGAGTAGAATGAAATCACTGTGTTTGCACCAGTATCCTGTGCTACTACACCTAGATGCCTTAAGTGGGAATGAAATGACAAGAAGGAATTGATGCAGTGGCCAAGCAGCTATGCAACTACCCACTTCTTTACACGCCTTTAAATGCCTTTGAAATTTTGGCTGTTTCACTGTGAGGTTAATCACACTAATAAATTTGATAGTGCATAAAGCAAACAAAAAGAGGAAAAGCTTTTCTTAACTTGAAAGCTTACTGAAAGCTATTTTGATTCAGGGTATGAAGGAGCTTTCTTACAGGTAGGTTCCTTGTACAGCCTTCCTAACGCTTTCATCTCCTTGGTTATGAATGCTCTTTAGAATTTCAAGGAGTAATTCCATCTAATACAGCTTTAGCTCCTTTCAGTGATACAGAGAGTTCAGAGATAAGCTAACTACATTCCAGTCTTCCAGATGTTTTCTTCTGTATAGCTGTGTAGGTTCAAACATGGCTTGTTTTTTTGAAACAAGATTTTGAAGCAGTGTTTACATTGCTTAGCTGGAAAGGCTTCCAGGAGATAGCTAGTTATTCTGAATGTTGTCATTTCAGAGCAGGTTTGTGTTTGCCTTTCAGTACTGTATACATTGTTTTCATGACAGAAATGACTACATTTCCACTTGAAAGAACAGGCTGTTCCTGTCATGTTGTGTTCCACCAAAGCATGTTGTGAAACTCTAATAGACCCAATTTTACTACATATTTGTCTTATGTTCTCATCAACCATGCCTTCCTTTAGAGAGAGGAGGTTCTCTGGAACTGGGACTGTTACCAGTTTTACATGCTTAAGTGCTTCAGACATCACAATTCCGGGTACATTATTTTTTGTATGTGGTAATGTACTGCACAGAAAAATAAAGTTTAAATTATAGTCCTGAGCTGTTGGGTGACACTTGAATTTAAGAAAGGAGCAGCTGCAATTTTGTTACATCAGCTCTCTCCTGCTGTAGAGGAGACCGTGTTCCTTCAGGCAACATCTCATGCAGGAAGTTCTGATGTCGAACTATATACACAACCTGGAAGACAGCTGTTGCTTTTGTGCATAGGTTCAGTGGGGTTTGATTTCTACATGGACCCAGTGTTGCCGAGTGGAGTGATTTCCTGCTGTGTGCCAGATGCAGCATTTTCCCCATACAGTAGCCTTTTGAGATTTCATGTCTTTAAAGAGAAGGACCAAAGCTGTGGGGGAGCCCAAGTCTTGCCAGTGGCTCAGATATCTGACATTTGCTGTGAACCTTCGAACAGCCTTTACAAAGACATAATTTTGGTGAGGCAGTCACCAGATCAATGACATTCAGAGCACTTGTTTTTAAGTACCACTGTGGTACCGCTGGCACTGAGCCACAGGATCTCCCAGCCTTTTTCTCTTGGCAAGAGCCATTTCCAGCCTTCAGGAGGTAAGGGGAAAGTACAACAACTTCCTTCCATTATATGTTATAGGAAGAGGGCTGGGACATCCCTCATGCAGTAGTTCTCAGGCTGTGAACTCCTCTTCCCTTGCACAGTGATGAGCTGCACTGAGACACCAGTGAAGTGGGGGACTTCAGTGTTTCAGATCCAATCCTTTAGTGCAGAAGTGGGCACAGGAATCCTGAAACATTTCTGAGGCGTGATTGATAGCATTGCCATTTTTCATAACTGATTTTGTTGCATATCCCCAGCTGTAGGAATTTGTGACCTAAAGAGAGGCAGCTACATACAGAGTTATAATGACATCGAACCGCAGCAGGTTAGAAAGAAGCATGGAATTTCAGTGTATTTGCAAAAATGCTTCGAGTTTAATGATGTTGGCTGCTGATGGTTTTACTTTGACAGACTTTGAATACACTCTAGTGCCTTTGAAGGTGAAAGACTGATGACCTTCCTTGAAAGCAAAAGTCTCCTTGGGGAGTTTAAAAAGCATGTATGCAATGTATGAGGAGTTCTTTCAAAACTAATCTGCATTTCAGAATATGACCCAATCCATTTTGCTCGGTGATCTAAGAGGTGATTTGAATGTACATGTTGAGAAATCTAAGCTTTAATTATGTAAGACAAGATAGCCGTAATAATTCTCATCCTCATAGAATTCAATTTTGGGCAACCTGTCCTGAATTAGGCACAGCAGATACCTAGAACAGGGTCCAGAACTCCAGCTCGCTGAGTGCGGAGTTGGAAGGACTGAGGGAGAAACAGAATTGAAAATTTATGGAAAGAAGTCTGCCCTTAGGAGCAGACTTTGCACTAATAGATCATCTGCCATCAAAGGATCTTAAGGCCTTTTACAAATTTTAATGCTCTGGGCTCCCTGGCACCCTTGTCAATTAGAACAGTGGTTTTAACCTCATTTTACTAGCAGGATATAGAAGTTATTTTATATAGTGTACTAGGTCTGGCTTTGTTAACCCACAACATATAGACACATGGAAAATCCACAGCAGCTGGAAGAAGAAACCATCTCTCTTTATTTTTGGTCTTACACTTCAGTATCTGATGAGACATCACAACTGGCGTATCATAAGAAAATGTATGGAAGAAATAATTAGAAATATAAGTAAGCTCCTTCATAAGCTTCTCCCTCTCAGAGGAAACGGAGCTCTTCTAAATGCGAGCCTAGTTCCTTAGCATAGAAAATAACTGGCCAGAAACAAACCACCAGAAGAGTCTTTAACCACTGGCACAGCTGGGCTGCTGCTGGCTCTAAGACATGGGACGCGAACTCCAGCGTGCAGCGCAGGTGCCAGCACCAGCCTCTGGAGGAGATGTTGTCAAGTACAAATAAAATGGCATCGAAAACCTCCCTGGCAACCACGTTACAGGAGGTTTTAAAAAATAGTGTAAAATTCATCTCAAGTCAGAGAGTTCCTACAAAAAGGGAACTGGAAAAGTGGATGCACATTGTGCTTATAAATTCCGGGCTGTACATCCGTTTTCCATTATTTTGAAATGTCTTTGATGGGTGTATGTTCTGGTGGGCAGACAGGATTGCGGATGGAACCCGGGGTTTATAAAATGGGGAGAGCATTCGTGCTACTGATTGGGAGAAAGATTTGCTATCCATTGTATTTTTGTCCCTCTGAGAGCCCTCTGCCTCTCCCCCCCCTCACCAAACACACCCACCGACCCATACAAACGCAGTCTCTCCAGGTGAGACCCCAGCCCAGGCTGGGCTGACGGTGCCTGCTGCAGAAAGAGGTGGGGCTGCCACAGCCACGGCTCCCTCCCGCCTTTCCCCCTGACCCGAGTTCATCCTGCTGCTGCTGCTGCTTTGCCAGTGGCAGTCGTCCCTGTGCAGTGTAATCCCGGCATCCTCGGAGCATCCAGCAGCTGCCGGGCACTTGCAGCCCATTCAGGAATTTCCTTCTTTTTCTCCAAGTGACTGACTACTGTTGTTTCAAGGCGACTGCTTTTCATCTCATCACAGAAACACTGTAAGTATAACTTCTACTGTGGCTCTTTAGTTATTGCCTTTGTGAAACTCATCTGTTTTGTACTGAGTAGTAGGAGTCGTTAGTTCAAAGTCTCTGTGAGGCTTGTTGTGGTCCCTGCTCCTGTTTGAGGTGTTCAAATGGACCCTTAGCATTTTAGTTCTTAGCTGGATTAAAACATGAAATGAAAACAACTCAAAATGTTGGTGGCTTCCTGGCTGCCGTTTTCCTACTTTGAAGCTAATTTGCTAATGTGTCCTTCCTCTAAATGCTGGTGCCTAGTGAAGTGGAAGTGAGAAAAGAAGCATTTCCATCCCTGCTTGTTTGCTGGAGCCAGTTTTCTAACGTTGCGGTTTAACCCCAGCCGGCAACTAATCCCCACACAGCCGCTTGCTCACTCCCCCCCGGTGGGGTGGGGGAGAGAATTGGAAGAGTAAAAGTGAGAAAACTCATGGGTTGAGATAAAGACAGTTTAATAGGTAAAGCAAAAGCTGCGCACGCAAGCAAAGCAAAGCAAGGAATTCATTCACTCCTTCCCGTGGGCAGGCAGGTGTTCAGCCATCTCCAGGAAAGCAGGGCTCCATCATGCATAACAGTTACTTGGACTTGGGAAGACAAATGCCATCACTTTGAACGTCCCCCCCTTCCTTCTTCTTCCCCCAGCTTTATATGCTGAGCACAACGTCATATGGTATGGAATAGCCCTTTGGTCAGTTGGGGTCAGCTGTCCCAGCCGTGTCCCCTCCCAGCTTCTTGTGCACCCCCAGCCTATTCGCTGGTGGGGTGGGGTGAGAAGCAGAAAAGGCCTTGACTCTGTGTAAGCACTGCTCAGCAGTAACGAAAACACCACTGTGTTATCAACACTGTTTCCAGCACAAATCCAAAACATAGCCCCATACTAGCTGCTATGAAGAAAATGAATCCCAGTCAAAATCAGCACATCTAACAACCCAAGGAGGAGAAACTTCCATGCATATTCATAAGCTCTTGGGATGCTGAGGCAGGTAATCCTGCTGCCTGCTGAAATGTAGCTAGCGAGTGAAGTTTTAGAAAGGATGTAGGTTGGGGGGTATCTGTCTGTCTCATTCCCTTGAGTGCTGAAGGTGAGGTAAAGGAATACATGAGTTTAGGGACCTCAGATGGCTGCAGCAGTGTAATGGCACGTTCAAACTAAAAATCATCCCAGAACCCTGAGGCCACAGCAAAAGGGCCTATTTCAGGCTGTCCTGTTTCCTGACCCAGCTTGGTATGACTGTGAACTCCATGGTGTCACCTCAACTCTGTCTTCTTATAGGCAGTTCATATATATGTTGTATTACCTGTGAATTATCCTATCTTTAATTGCATCACTAGGAGTTGCAGAGAGGACATCAGTGTGTTAACACCTTGAAGACATCATAGACTAACTTTTCATATTGCCAGTGCCAAAGATATTCTGAATGGGAGAGCACACTTGCAATTCTGGCCAAGTTCCCAGTAAAATTTGCACAGTTGCCTAAAACATTGCCTTGTATCTGCACAAAACCTCACATCGTTTTGTAATTGTATTTTTCATTCTGAATTGGCAAGGGGATTGGAAACTCTGGGAATGAGCATGGCACCAACTATTTGACACAGAATTGATTTAGGACACCAAAATAAGGGGCACTATCCGAGAGTCTTGACTGTCACCTTTTTCTTCAGACTTCTTCCTGTGTGAACTTGTCTTTGGTTTGTTTTCCCCTTTATGTTTACTCTCCTCTTCCACTGCACTTTATCTTGATAAGAAGGACTGAGAAAAAAATTTATCAGGTGTTTTAGTAATGTTCTGTCTAAACCTGCTTTGAGCATAAGGAATACGCATCATAGGAAAACTACAGCTTTCCCAGAGGGAATCCATGTATAATGATGACTACATGTTCTGTAGCATTTGAAGTTCTCATTATGCCTCCTGTGTTACTACTCTTTCCATCTCCAGTTCTCCAGATAGTTTCTGTGTTTTGCATATATGCTAGAAATAACTGCCAAAAGTTTGCTTAATTTTCTAACATAAGCCAGAAAGGAATATGCCTTTTTCTGGTCTTGCAACAGCTACTGAATGAGTTTGTAACCTGCCTGCGCTCATCCAATACAGTGTAATGCTCTGGTTTACTGTTCCTTCATTACCACCTTTCCGAGTTGGACTGTTCCATGAAAGACTGGCTATTTATAACTCTGTTACTTGTTTGCAATCATTTAAAATAGAATACCACTAGGATTCTTTCAGCATCTGCTGTTAATCTGGTATTACTTATGATCTAAGCACGTGAGTTTAAGGGAAGATGTCCTGAGCTCAAGGATCAGTTCTGACATAGGCTACGATCACTTCAAACTTTCTGCTTCAGGTTTTCATGTTCTAAACAGCATTAACAACTTCTAGGTGCAAACCTAGCTCCAGTGTTAGGGTTCATTGACTGGTATTTATTCCATGGTTTGATAAGAAATATTGTTCTGTAAGAATTAAGTATTATGCAGAACCACAAAGCATAAATCATCTCTTGAGGTATCCTTGAAAGTTTTGTGGGAATGAACTACATAATGACAGAATCACTGTGATTTTTATACACTTTCTTTCAGGTATCTTCTTGGAGTATGGAATTTGTATGGAAAAGAAGATGGTATCTTCAGCTGGGCTGTATATTGATACTGAATTTGGTTTATGCCAATCTAGACTATCAAAAAGAAACTCCTCCAAGCCTGGGTCAGATTGACCATCAGTGCTGGGAGGTGTCGTCCCACGGGCTGGTGGAAATGAAGAAACTCAAGGTAGCAGATTCGGTCATTGCTCTCTGGGACTTCATGATGTTCTTAAAGGAATCACCTAAGCCCAAGCACAATGAACTCTTCAATGATTTAGCCCAGAACTTCTGGGATATGTATGTAGACTGTGTGCTCTCAAGATCCCATGGAATGGGCAGAAGACAATTAGTATCTCCCAAATATTCTTCCACATACTCACAAAGAACTTTAGCAGGTAACTACAGGATATGGTGTTAGTCTGTTATGTACTAGCATTAAACTGAACCACTGTCCCATCCTCGTCCTTGATTGTCTAGACAACTCAAGATAGAAATTTCCAGTTTTCTGTCTCTACTTGGTAAAAGTATTTGCATCTTTCAATGGTAGCTACTTTCACAATACGCGAGTCAAAAGTAGTTACGGTACTTCATGTCTATATTTAACAAAGTGTAAAAAATGTCGGGTACGCATGTGGGAGTGTGTGGAAATGGATGCTGCATTCTCTGTTTATCACCGTGTGCATATAAATGACATTACAATACTAAGTTTCCTGGTATTTGGTCTTCAGTCTCAACTTTGGGGAATCATCCCTCTGTGAGAAGGGAAGCTCAAATCCCTGACCGCTTGAACCCTGTTCTTCCCATTAAAACTATTGACACATAATGTGATCTCATGGTCAGTGTGAATCATCAAACAGTGACAAATTCTGGTCATCAAGGTCTGGGATGAGTCGGAACTGAGATCATATAGGTGATTGGCTTTATATCTTATTAACCAATCCTAGATCTGTGTGCTTCCTTCCTCCTTGGTAATAGACTTTTTTCTGATGTACCCAGTCAGATGTTTTAGGTTTCCAGACTGAACTTGGAGATCATTTAATCCTAGCATTCCTAACCATATTCCTTGGAAAATAACTAGCTTTCTTTCATAATCTTGCAGGGCCCGCTTTCACCAACCCATTTTAGGCCAAAAGGGGAGAAAATGAAGATACCTCAGCAAGGCAACATCAAAATGAAGGAGCACAAAAGCACAGCATGTACTGTAGATGCTTAGACAAATCCATTGGCATGGTTCAACCTTTTTTTTTCCCTCTGTATAAAGTACGTAACCACTGCTAAACTGATAAGTACGTGAGCTCCCACGTTGTCACTTTTGCTTTCCTGTCTTGCACTCTACCAAGGTTGCCTTCATCCCACTGCATGTGTGAATGCATTTGTGTTTTGAGTCAACACCTTTGTTCTCTCAGGTAAGCTTGTAAGTCTGAACCGGTGTCATATTTTTGTAGAGGCTCATCTTTTCCAATAATTCTCTTTTTTAAAAGTTAATTTTGATGGAAACCCAATATATTTTTATACCTTAAGCAATGGAGAAAATGTCAACAAACATATTTTATACAGTGTCTTGCACATACAATCGACTTTACTTTTAAGAATTGCAAAAAAGTGTGACATCAAGCTAAAGGAAATTATTATGCTCATTGTAATGTCCTGTGCAGTCTAAACTTTGTATTTTATCACTGCTTAGTCTTGGCTATAGATTAATTAAAGTATTTTTCTATGCAGCAAGGTCTGAATAGTAGTCATTTTCTTGTCTATTAGCATGTTATTTGCAAACCCACTAATACATTACATTAAGATCAGTACTTTACACAAGACTGCTCTTTATTTACACATTCATACAGCTAAATAAGGTGATACAGTCCATCCCTGTCATAGCAGGCAACATCACAGTGGAGAAGAGACCCATGCATCAAGAGGTTTGAAAGAGTGAGAGACTGGCTTGACTATTGCTCCCATTATAAGAAACCATCCAGCATGGGTAAGCTAATTCAGGGAGATTAACCGTCTATTTAACCCATTTCTCCTGAGCACAGAAAGCCTGAGAACAAATGGAAACACTCAGAGATGCTAACTGTTCTCTGCTTTACTCCTTGGGCAAGCAGCTTGTTCAGTCCCTGTTGTGTTCTAGCCTTTTATAAGATCCCAACTGGGTTTAATTATTGTAGGAAACAGTACTTACACAGTAACAGCATATAAACCTTCATAAGTTACAAGAAATCCATCCCACATAATGCCTAGCTCATATGTAGTTTGTAAAATATCCAACAATTCTCATAGATTTGTAAATGTTCATTTAGGTAAATACAATATTGAACTGCATCTTGTAAAATATTTCTCCTACAGTATTCTGGAGAGGGTACAAAAGTAGTGAGAAATTTCTCTTACCCATGAATATCACTGTAAGTTCCTGATACAAAAACTATTTTAAATACACCTTTTCTTTTGAGCAAAGAGAGGGAGTCATGACACACCCAAACCCACCACTTTCAGGAATTGATACAGCATGATGAGCAGCTATTTGAGAGCCATTGTCTGATCTGTTCCAGCAATATCCAGTTTATAAAGCTGTGTATTGTATTGCATTTGCAACAAATAAAGTGTTTTAACTGTCATAAAGCAGACAAATAAATTCCCCTTGTTCATACCTACAAATAATTTTATTCATCACCTACAGAAGTGTAAAACTATAATAACATTTTAAAGGTAATGTTTCCTGTATTAGTGATCTTTTAATTGAATGCCAGAGCAAGGTATCCTGTGCAGTTTTAAAAGCTCCATCTTTCCTCAGACTGTGAATCTTTGTTTTAATTAGTTTTCTGTAGGAGACAAAGGTGCTTAGCAGCTACCATAATTGGCTCCAGAATGCTTGAACAATCTATTGCTACAGTCACCCTGCGGAGTCTGCCAAAGGGGCGGGTGATTGTGAACAACAGGAACACAGCACCATAAGCAGCAGCAGCAAAACAAATTCCAGGGGGACATACCTGTTTTGTCTATGACAGCCATGGAAAGCCACCTGGCTACTCCTGGGGTCTCTACAAGAGGGATTAATAGTGAATGGGATGATCTTTTCCTCCACCAGTACTCAGCACTCCCTCTCTTTCCATCCCTGGGTTACAGCAGGAACAGAAAGCCCAGTTTTCTTGGGTTTCCCCCTGACTGCCAGACCATGGTCCATGGCTGGCTGGCAAAATCAAATGCTGTCTATGCTGCTGTGAAGCCTTGTGTTAGTATTAATTTATTAAGTATAAATGTAAGCATTTTGGGAAATTCCGCCAGTCTTTATTACAATTAACAAGAGCATTTGCAGCTACTTGCCTGCAACATCAGAGTGTCTGTAGCAAAAGCACAATGCAGTTGGGGGACGAATGCTGTGGGGCTCGCTTTGTGCCTGATTTAAAGTTTTTACTTAAGCATAAAAATAAACTGATTTCCAGTTAAGAGATCTTTTATATCCATACCTTGGCTACACTGTACTGCTGTAGCTTTTGCTCAGAAATTGGAAGGACTTAGATGAGTCCTCTATGTTTTTTTGGAAAAAATGGGCCAGTGCCTTGCTGCCACTAGTCGTGAGTCACCCACACATTCACATATATGCAAGTCCATAAAAAAACTAAACGTCACAGTCTTTGTTCTCCTAGTCAAATATTTATTGTTTGGTTTTAATTGTGAAAAGACAATGGAGCATACTTTTTGTGGCTCCAGTGTGTCACATTCTCTAAAACAGTAAAAAAGCAGCATAGCTGCTGAAGAGTTGTCAGAGAAATACAAACATAAATAAATGAGCAAGACTTTACTTGACACAGAGGACTTTAGTTAGATAATCTCTATATACTTTAGCTTACCTTTCTTGCAGGCAGGCAAGAAATATACATACAGGCTTGTTTAATAAAACATACTTAAACTTTATGTAGATAATTTTGGGAAAAAATGTCCTAATGAAACCAGATTATACTTAGAAATTATCAGTTAGCAAAGGGCCAGCACAAAAATTAAATTAGCATAGCTTGATCTAATTTCTCTAGCTTTAAGTACTAGATGACTGTCTTAGTCTACAATGTAATGTTTAACAGAGCTGCCCATAAGAAAAACCTTCTGATTGTTGGAAACTAAAAATGTGGAGATTTCTCTAAAGTTTAAGTACCATTTCATATGACTGTTTTGTTTTATTTCATTATTTTCTTCAGGTTCTCCTTTTTATAGAATTTAACAAGACAATTTTTAAACAAAAACCTCTGCCTTCATTTTTAACGCCAGCAGTGCTATGTCTTGTTACAAGGACAAACAGATTTTAAAGAAACGCTTATACACACACCCCTCTCCCTATCCCTCTTTCAGGAAGTAAAAAAGGGAGTTGGAAACTAAGTTCTACCTGTTTAGCTCAGATTTATTTCCATTTTTCAAGTTGGCATTTAACAAAGTGAAAGCTTGTACTTTTCTCAAAACGCTGCTTACAGGCAAAAATGACAGACTATGTGCCAGAGCTTGTACGTCACAAAACCCCTTGCAATGTCACAGCAATTTATGCCATAGCACTGGATAGCAACTGGTTTTAAAATGAAGTAACAGCCTCAGGGAATCTTGCTCTATTGTAATATAGCAAATTCTGGCTTTGCCCAAGTTAGGAAAGGAGACAATAGCTTAGAAGTTGAGTCATCTACAAAAAGGTCTGCTGCTCACAAGTTTGTGTTGGTATTCTACAGGTGCTAGGGTGGAAGAGGATGAGTTCTAATTGGAGACAATATGAGCAATAACCCAAGAAATAATTAGAACAGTAAGATCAGTTCAAGAGCTGTGAGAAACCCATGAGGAGCAGGACATGTCAGCATGTCTCTCCAACAGGCTCAGAGAAACTGTTGGCACAGACAAGCTTCTTAGTGAGTCTTTAGATGAAAACTGAGAGAATAGAAATCAGAAGCCCTGATACTAAAGGCAGCAATTCAAGAAACAAAATGGACTTGGACAAAAACTACATGGGTACGATATCCAGGAAAATGAAGAACTGAATGTGTTTATGCGAAGGTTCATCACCCTGCTCAAAGAAAGAGATACTTAAACTGCAATGTGTGGAATGTGTCAACAAGAGATGGAAATCTAAATAGTGGACCTACTGATAGTGGATCAGGGTAACCTGACACTAGCACACAAAATTATTAGACTCAACACACCTTTGTACCATACCGTACGGGGTACTTTACTAATAAATCATCCCCATGTTTATAGTTAAGACAAAATATAATTTTACTCTCAAGATGTTCTATGCAATTCATCAAAGCATTACAAACAGATTTTATCTTGTAAATAAAATACACACACAGTTAACTAAAATATTAAAAGCACTGTTCAGAACACTATCTATTCTACAGGTACCGAATCTTTCTTGACTGAGTCCAACGTTTTAACTCTTTTGATCTTTTTTAAGGCTCCTTCACAAACAGAGGGCTTTCTAAGAGCAAGGTCTGTTACAGCCAGTGGCCCTCCGATTAATTGAGGAGGTGTACTTTCGACAGTTACTAAGCGACCAGATCCAATCTGAAAAAGAAAATAAATGCATTGCTTGACATTCATGTTAGCATTTAAAATGAGATGAGAGTTAAATCATGAATTGTCTTTCAAAAATATTATTCAGCTGGTGGAGATGCATGCTGAGGTTTCTGAGGTCCACTCAAACTATCCTTTATACTAAATTCACAAACTGTTCCCATCAATACAAAGGAAAAGACAGAGTGGTTTTTCAGCAGGTACCTTTATGTACTCTGCTTTTCTGCTTTCATGTCTGATCTTACAAATAGAGGAAAAGAAAATCAAGCCTTTATTACAATAGAAGTTTGTTCTGCAATGTTATTTGGATTTGTATATAATATTTGCCACAGATTTTGTCCTCAGAATTTCACTATACATTAATACTTCAAAGAAAAAAAAGGGAACATACCCTGCTTCTCTCAGAATGCAATTGCCTATAACTACTGCTCCAGGAAAACTCCAAGACAGAAAGAGACATACACTTTCCAGTCTCATTACTAGTCTTTATACTGAATAGGTTCAGGTCTTTGAATAAAAATCCCTGAGTGACACCTCTATCTTCTAACCATGACCTACTAAAACAAACAATGCAGCTCTCTGAGTTCATGTGGCTCACATGTTTGATTACTTGACCTTGACTGGTTTGCAACAACCATCTTTTAGCTTAATTTTCATCTCTCCCTACTGAAGGTGTTTGGCAGAGAGGAGGGAAGAAGATTGTTCCGTGAAAAAATTGCCAGCCATATCTGTCATTTGTAATTTTGCTAAGCAATGTACCCAAGGAATTTTATCTGATGTTGCTGATGTGTTCGCTTTCTTAATTAACTTATTCTGCAAGATGGACTAATCTTTTCCATGTTTTTGTTGACAGTTGTTGAAATATTGATTATAAAACCATGAAGATATTTTCTTGTTAAATCCTTTCCCTCCAAAGAAATGAATAATCTTGGCTTGAGGTCCAAGTCTTTAAAATAAAACCTACAATGCATTTCTCTCTACTAACAATTTCTAGAATACTCATGTTTATATCTAAATTTTTCATATACTTTCTGCAAAATATTGCTGATTAACAGTCTCACTGATATATGCATGTAACTAAATAATTTTTCCAGCCCACTTCATCTTGCATTCATAATGTGTCCCTCCATATCTTTCAGAAGTTTAGGGCAAAGATAATTTGATAAAAATCCTAGTCCAGCATTCTAAGACCATCCCCTTGCTTCCTATTAAGCTCCTCCTTTCTTCATCACATTAAACATGAACTGCCTCTTTTCTTTTTCAGGATGCAGCCACCTTAGTTGTCATTACTCATTCATGCCAGAGAGCCCATGATAATACAATCTCTTGCCTTTGTGCAAGTTTGAAAACAGCACCTCATGTTTTTTCTTCCTTGTTTCTCCTTACATGTAAGAGTAACTTATAAGCAACCAAGAAGCTATCCCTCCCCCTAAAATCCTCCTTAGCTGTGATGCTTACACAGAAATCATCCAGCTAGCTCAAAAGCAGTTAGTGACTGGAATGGAGATTCTCCCACGTCTTACCCCAGCTTGTCAAAACTCAACATCTAAATATGCTGTTATGCCTGAATAAGATCTTAACAATGGCTTTTATTTTCTCACACTTCAGTTGACTGATAGAAATGAGAAAAAAAAATCTTTTCTGCAGATGCAACAAATGGCTTATCTGCAGACAGTCAGGAACACGTTTACTGACAAAGGACACCTCTACCGACGTATTAGGGATTTAAATCTAATCGTATTAAAATATTTACCCAGCAATAAGTGAAGGAGGTCTTGACCTTAGCAAGGTTTTCATGAAAGGCTGTCCCACAAGAGGTACATGTCAAGTGGCATAGGGACCATCTTGCCCACACTTCTTATGAGTAATTGGATCTGAATCCCATTCTGACCTGTTGTTTGAGGATATGTCAGAAGGGGAAGTGGTGCTTTGCAAGAGATACAGATTCTTTCTTACATACTTGGAGCTTTTCAACATAAACATTATTAAAGAAAGAGTAAGCAGCAGCATATATACAGCCAGAATAAACTACTTGCACATTAATGAAAATAAAACAGTGCCATTAGGGATTACTTACTGTTGTACCAAGGCCTTTAATATCAGTAGAATGGACTGCTCCATTTTGAGTCTTCAATTTAGATCTGGAAGCCTCTATTGATTTTTCCTGAAGCCTTTTTGCTTTCTAAAGATAGTTAGAAAAAAGGCAAAATTGTTTTAATCAGAATGAATTGTATCATTTGCACTTGTTAGAAAATAGACAAACAAAATGACAAAATAAATGAGGTGATAATTCTATTGGCCTTTAATTGTAAGTACCCTCCCTCTGGTTTGTGACTCTCTCTTGTACTGGGGACCTGAAAACACAATGAATGGACATGGCTTCACAAGGGCGAGAAGGGAATACTCACTTGCTACGACCTGTGGGCTATATTCTTTCTAATGTAGTCATATATGCTGTTAGCCTTCATCACCACAAGAGCACAGTGCTGCCTCATGTTCAGCTTGTCACCCCGTACATAGTACATATTTACATAGCCAGTCAGTCCCCAGGCTGTTCTGATGCATGACAACCTTTATACATCGCAGACGCATGACTTCACATTTTCTCTTCCTGAACTGCATGAGCTTTTGGTTAGCCCATCCCTCCAGCTTGTCAAGGTCCTTCTGAATAGCAACCCTACCTCCCAGCATATGCATTGCTTCCTCCAGCTCAGTGTCACGCATGAATGTGATGAGGTTGCACAGTGATCTAAGTAACTAATGAAAATGATAAGTATCATTTTCAGTAATGACAGTATCAACCCTATAATTAACTCTGAAGAATATAACTCAAAACTGACTGCTAGTTAAACTTTAATCACTGACCACTGTCCTTTGAGCCCATCAGTCCAGCCAGTTTTTCATCCAACTTGTAGTCCAGCTGTAGTGGACAACACCTATATGTAGTCCAGTCCATATCTCCCCAATTTGGCTACAAGGATGCTACACAAAACTGTGCTGAAAACCTTGCTAAAGCCAAGGGAAATAACATGGATCTTCCTCCTTCTCCAGAGCTAATAATTTTATCACAAAAGGCAACCATGTTGGCAAGGCATGATTTGTCCTTGGTAAATCCATGACAGCCATTTCCAATCACCTTCTTGTCCCTCATATGCCTAAAACAGCTTTCCAGGGACTCAGTTAAAACTAACCAGCCTGTAGTTCTCCAAATCCTTTTCCTGGCCCTTTTTAATTTCTAATTCTAGCATAGATCTTTACCACAGGCCAGTGATGTGCTTGCACATGAAGAAAATTGTTCTCTTTTGTGTCTCCTTTGGGAAATGAAGAAAAATTAAATTCAGCTGCCAAAGCATTTCTTTTAAGTGTGATTTCATTCATTCTCCAACTTAGTCTGATCGCCTAACCAGGACTCCAATATTTTTTATGTTCTTTTGGAAAAGCGCAAATATTGCTAGAAGAAACTCCTTTCAACATAAAATATTTCCTATCTTGAAAGATGTCTGCCGTATTAAAAATAGGGAATGAAGTATTAGAAAAAATAAAGAAAAGAATGACCAGACTTTTAGTTTCAACAATTTGGGGGGGTGGGGAGGGGGGCAGAGAGAGAGAGACCCCAATTGCAAGTGCATAAACAATGTTGATCCCCAATTTGTGACTGTAGTCAGAAGAGCAAATCATAGAATCATAGAAGAGCAAAAGAATCAAAGATTGCGTAGCTTTGCCAATACATCTTATGGTTCATTCTTCTATGTCTGTGTGAATATAAAATTTACTGTAACTTCTACTTGAATATCCTCATAATTCATTAAGAAATGTGTTTGGAACTTCCCAATTCTTATAACTACACTGTGAATGTAAATTTTGCTTCATCACTCAGATTTCTTACCTTCAATGCCTCATAGTTTGATGTCCGAGTCAAGAAATTTTCCCAAGATTTATTTACCATTCCTCTCTGCTTATGGATAGCTTGCATCTGTAATATAAATGAGATTTACAAGGTGCGACACAATCCTACTCTCATGAGCTTTCCTGAAGTCTTTCCTTGTGCTGTTTGGATAGTACGTTCACCTATGCCCCTTTGGCTACCTTAGCTCATCCCTCTCACTTGAGATGACAGGATAATGTTGTACTAATGTACTTGTCCTTTCAGTTATGCACTGCCTTTAAAAAAAAAAAGGCTTACCTTCTCTGTTGCAAACAAATTTTCCCCTCTTCCAACACAGATGTGTTAGAAGAGCCCCAACTCTTTCAAGAATACTTTCTCTATGTTCTCACTCTCAAATGCTGAACAACAGAGATGGAATCAGTTCTGGTGACAAAAGTGCAGGCATCATAATGCATGACAATCCCTCAAAAACAATAGCATGAGATTTTAGACAGCTGGACCAACTGATCTTACTTCTCAGAAAGCAGGAGAGGATGAGACAGTAGATAAGCAAAAATGCCAAATGCTTGCCTTATAACCAAAGCTGGAAAATGTCTATACCGGCTCACTCTCAGCATGCTGGGAAGCACAAAGCCCTACTTTGCGAAGTAATGAAACTTTGTGAATATTCAGCCAAGGGAGCTTGTAACAGAGGCTTATGTTTCATTTTAAGAAGGAGATGTAGTTGTAATAGGTACTTTAAATTGTTACCTGCTACAGATGAACACAGGTGCAACTCTAATAGTAACATAATGATCATTTCTCATTACACCATTGGTGATGCATCACTGATGATACTGCTTCATTTTTTCATGTTACTCTCTAAATATTGGCAAAATTATACAAATTGGAAGAACTGAGGTTAACTTAATTTAAAGTTAAAATTTTACTGCTGAGAGATTAAAATATCTTCAAGCAGTGTACACATACAGAATTCTCAACATTATATAATAAGAAAATCTTCATCTAAGTTGACAAAAAAGCTTTACATGGGCTTTACTTGATTAAATACTCCTTGTCTAACCTTTGTATATGTTTTTTCCTCCTCTTGGATTTCTTGGTGATGTTGACTTTCAAGCACTTCAGTCTGCAGAGCAGCAACCATTCTTCCAGTATCTTCTGATATCTCTGAAATAACTTTCAAGGCTTCCTCATCCGATGCAACAGGCCTGAATTCTTCTTTTAGTTCTGCATGCAGTTCACTCCAAACTTCTCCAACCTGTGTGTGAAACACACACCACACTATTTGATATTTGTCTCTTTTTTTCAGTTCCAATTATTCAAAATATAATAGAGCAACAATCTCTCTCCTTATTGTTGTTTCACTTCCCAGAATTTTTATGCAAGATTAGAATTCAGTAATGCTATGCCAAATTCATTCATGATAATCCTCCCTAAGCCTTCCCAAGCCCAAGCTTGACTCCACAGAGCAGTAACAGGAATGGTGATAACTACGGAAACTCAGAAGAAATACAGATAGCTGCAAGATACCAAATTACAAGAGTGAAGCGTTGTGTCCTACTGGCTGCTTCTTAAAATCTCAAATTGTGCACATTATCAGAGCAAACTGCAATATGAGACAAAAATGGAAGCTGGAATTATCAACTAAAGATCGAGTCTTGCTAGTTTCTGAACACTTCAAGCTCTCACAGACTTTGTTCCTAAGCAGAAAATTGGCATAAACTGAAGCAGCTTTTGAGCAGGATGGCTTCCACAAAGCTTGTTATCCTGTTCTTGTTTCCTATAGGCACATCATTCTTAACTTTTGACAGTATGGATGGCTACTGCATGTGGGGACAAAGATGGGAAAGCACAGAAAAACCTTTATCAGAATGTGTATTTAATGTAATTTTTAATAGCAAACCATCTTCCCCTAAACTAACCTTACTGCAAAAAGAGGCTGTCCTACTCTCCAGCCCTTCCCCAATTTCTTACTCCTGTCCTGGCGCATTCCTGTTTCTTGAGCTGGCAAAGAGTTAAAACTATTTTTTTCTGAGTTATTTTTAACTAGCATTGGTTTCTAGTCTTATTTTCTATGCAGTTGCAAACATTTGTAGCAGTACAAAGGAAGAGTTTGGGGAGTGCTGCAATGATAGAGGTGGGATTGTTTCTTTTGATGGTAAATACTGCCTTACACTCTCTGTGAAACTATAGGTGACTTGTGACATAGATGACAGCTTTTGAAGGGTTATTTGTTTGTTGTATCCTGAGATATACTTGCTATTTTTGCAAACAGAGATACAGTAGTAATATTTTCTTCCACAATACTCACTTTAAAGTCAATATAATGCTGTATGATAGCAAGTGTGACAAAATCCTTAGCAGATAAGCCAGGTAAATTTTCAAAACCTAAAAGAATATTAATCAGGTCAGTATTAACACCATGATGAATTTATCTTAAAATATAACATTCAAAAAAAAGACACCATCTTATTTGTCATATAGTCACATGCAAATTCTTCATCACACATATACTAGTCAGTCACTCTTCAACTCCTGAGCAGGCTTTTGGTGATAAAAACCCCGTTTTCTCTGTAATAAATCCACTCTATACTAACTCTTTACTTATGAGTGGCTCCAGTGACCTTCCAACCACTTGGAAAGCCAGGATAATACTGCATTTGCTATGCTTTTGTGGTAAGGGTTTGATATTCTGTTAAAGGAGACAAACAGTTGAGTCCACAGGTCCCAGTTTCTGAAGAAGCAATTCAGCACAAATAGAGTTTGCTTTAGCTGTGAAGTAGCCAACAGGAGAATCATATTACAGCGTGACCAGTACTTTGTTTCAAAGCTGTGTAATGAGGGTGTCCTCCATCTCATAGGCTTGAGCCTTCAGCATAATGCCTTGAGCATCACGATTCCATCTTTTAAAAAGTATGTTTACAATATGTGTAAAAGAATAAGGTAGAGAAGTATGGTTGCTGAGACTATGCCTCATTTTTTGCATGCTGAATGTTAATTATACTTGATTTTTTAAAAAAACCCTATCTTTATATAGCCTGTCAAATCTAGACTTCATCATACCATCTGTGTGGTAACTGGAAATGTAGTGTCTATCTATTAGAGTATAATTACATCATGTTTTGAAGTTAATGAACACCATAAATAAAGACCAATTAATACTGGTTTTCTAGACCACCATGTTACAGGCTGTTATGGAGCATGACTACAGTAAGACAAAGATGCTGAGACTAGACTATAAAAATCTTTCCATTTTTTAATTATCCACTTTCACGTCATTTCAATACTTCACAGGAGACATTACAATGTATATCAGTAACATAAGACGTATGTGTGAATATAGGAGAAAGCTGGAACAAAATCTCATGCCTCTTTGCTTTAACAAAGAATTTAGCTGTGATCCAACTTTTAACATAATGAACACTAATAAAAATTAGTAAGAACCTGGGTTACAACAGAGGAAGAACTAGCTATAGTTTATTAGAGAAACTAAGCATGTTTTCTAACCAGTTGACTCTCTAGGTTATCCAGGGAACTGGTTGAAGCCATCTCAGAACAATTATTGATCATCTTTGAACCTGTGGAGGATGGACGTGAAAAAACAAACATAATGCCTATTTTTAAAAGGGGAAAAGGACAAGCCAGAGAATATTGGTTCAGTTCAGTTCCTGAAAAAAGACTGAAACAAATAATTAAACAAATAATGTGTATGCAGCTAAATGGTTACAGTGAAAACACTTATATCCAACATGAGTAAGTAAAAACTAAGACCTAGCTTTTGTCTACAGCCAGATAAGAAATCTTATGGATGTGGAAGAGTTTATCATATATCTTGACTTCAGTTTAGGTTTTTAGACAAGGGTGTAATGAGTATTCATATTCAGTGTGCAAAGAACACAGAATCAGGAGGGACTGCAGCATTTTGAAGGAAAAGATCAGAATGCAAATTAATCTTGCCAATCTGAAAAATTATCTAAAACCACAGAATTTAATTCAGTAAGGACAAATAAAACATTCTAAATGTAGGAATAATCATCTGTACAAATCCAGGATGGTAGATGACTGTACAAGATCCTAAGTCAAATGAACAAACAATATCATGCCACTATGAATATAGCAATTGTTATATAATGTCAGAATGTTTATTTACAAAATTAGTAGAGTAATGTAGCTCTCTTTGGCTGTGAGGCTTCTGCTGGAGTACTGTGTTCAGTTTTGGGACACTACAGATCAAGAAGAATGTGAACCAATTGGAAAGACTCAGGAAAGGAACAATGCAAATAATTAGAGGTTATGCTAGAAAGTGAGATCGGTACGTAACATCTGCAGAAAGTAGTATTTCTTAATCTAGGGAAATAAAATTAAATGTAAAAGTGTTAAAATATGTGAAAGATATTGTGTGTGGGAAAACAAATTACAGAAAATTTCAAGCAAATCTTAGGTTTAATTCTAGGAAAACTCCTAATGGTAGGGCCAGCAAAGTACTGGGGAAATCTTGAAAAACCCATCAATAGGGACTTTTAAGAACAGGATGAACAAGCATCTGTTAATAACAGAGTGTTGATGATGCATCTCAAAGTTTCCTTTGACCTTTTTTTTTTTTATAGTGACTTTATTGATTGCCAGTGAACAAGTTCAGTTTAATGACAAATATGACATTGACAAGGCAATTCACTTGTCTTACCTAGCTTGCACAATAATGAATAAAGTTTTGCACGTATGTTTTCTGAAATTTCCATGATGGCAAAGCTGGGACAGTTGGCAGGCATGGGGATGACCTCTTGCTGTTTCTGGAAGCTGCTAGCAATAGGTGTCTTCATGTCTAATAATTTCAAAACACAAAACCAGAGTAGAAGAATGAAGAGGCAGTGTGTTCCCAAAGCTATTGAACTTAGAAGAAATTCTGTCTATGTAATGAAGTATGAGGATCTTTAGCAGGTAGCTATGGACACATTCTTTTCTGTGATGCCTCCTCCAAAAGAAGACAGTTCCACCTTACTTTGTGGACATTACGTAAATAATTTTGATAGTTTGACCAGGAATTTGAACATAATTTGGGCCAGGAAATATTAATTAGCATGACTAAAGATTTGCGAGAATATAGCACTCTCCTTACTTCTTTTTACAACATATAACAAAACACAATGCCTTTTGTGGAAGAAATTAAGTAGTTTAACTGTCCAGCATTAGAAAAGCTGTTCAGGATACTAGTCATGGTTCTGTTCATTACCTGGTTCATTCCCAGCTGATGTAGAAAATGCCATCTAGTGGCCAGACTCTAAGCAAAACAGATAGAAGGTATTTTGGGTTTGGTAAGAACTAGAGCATAAAGCTATAAATATTGTAATTTACTTTCATCAGGATTCAGACTGCAAAAGCAAATACTGTCTTTGTTTTACTTTATTCCGCGGAACTGCTCACAGTTTCACATACATCATAAAACTTACCAACAATCCTTCCATATCGATCACGTTTGACTCCTAGCTCCAGCTCCTCCTGTCTCCATAACTGTATTAGAAGGTTAGCTGCTGTTTGATCTTTCTCCCCGCGCCAGGTGCTGATGTGTGAAGTGGTTTTAGGGTTGTCACAAAATTCAACCAGGATTCCGAGAATTATATTGCACAGGTTCTTTTGCTTCAACTTGGTGAAGGGAAAAGGAAAAAATGTTTTAAACTGTTCAAAACACAGTGATGTCTACCTTCAAAAAATAGAGAAATTGTGTAATATGTAATCAAGTAACTGCAAGCTTTTCATCACAACTATTTGCATAAAACTGGTGTATAAACTTGTAAATCTTTCAAGTTTCTGGAATCCTGCTATGCAAAGTTCCATAAATCAAGGAACATGAGGGGAATGAATGTAGGATCGTGTAAGATGCACATACCTGTGTGTAGAATTACATAATAGGTTTTGTATACATGCCTCCAGGCTCACATGCTGGAGAAAGTACTACTACCAAGATTTATAAGAAACAGCCTCTGAAGGCAGTGGCTGAGCGGTACCACACAGCACCTGTTCTATTTTGTGGCCAGATCTTTTAGCAGCTGCTGAGAGTAGGGAAGGGCCTGCAGCCTTGCACTGCAAGGGCATCAGAGGCTGGCAGTACGACTGGCGAGAATGAGGAGGGAATGAAACAAGGAAGGTGCATGCTTATTTTGTGAGAGGTGAAATGCCTGTGCCAGCTCGATGTCCAAGACCCACAGAAGTAGCTATACATACAAAATACATGTACAAAGTAACTTTAAACATCAAAACTTTTAAAGCCTTGAAGTGTATACTAACTCTGCTCTTACTAACTTCAATATGAAGTAAGAGCCGAGGTGCTTTTCTAAACAGAGATGTCATCCAAAATAAGAGCATAGTTTGAGTTTTCTTTTTAAAAAGAGTATATTTTTGGTAAATTTAAAACTCCCTCTGTAGCATACTTACTTTTAAAAAAGATACATAGAAAAATCCATTCAGTCATTTCTGAGCTGACGTCCTGGTGTGTGATTACCTTCCTATCTCAGGGAATTACATACACTGATCTTTTTGTTACTATTATAATAGTCATAGGACATACTGTAAACAAAAATAATGCCATTTTCCATGTTGTTTTACTACTCTTGCATTCTGTAACAAAATAAAAATACCTACTGCCAACAAATCCAGAAGGAGAAAAATGCCCTGTTTTTCAAGAAAATAATCCTCTGCAATGTAACATCCAATGACACAGGACCTTAAACAGAAATAATTTCACTATGTAGAAACATTTTTATGCTTTAGAACATTCTACAAGCATCTAATTTATTTTACTGAATTGCATAAATATATTTGGTATGCAATACGCTTCATACCTTCAGGGAGTAGAAAAATCATGTTTCACATGCTTTTTCATTTACACTGTATAACTAAATATACCCTACTTGACTGCTCTTTCTTCTCTTGCAGGTGGCACACCTTCCTTGTAGCAGCCCAAGAAATTTGGCAGGTTCACAATGAATTGGATTAGAATATGGATTTGAACTAAAACTAACTCAGTAAAAGAGGCTAAAATTTCGCTAGATCATGTCCCTGATCTAGCTTATTGCAAGGCTGTGTGAATATTTCTGCCAGCAGAATCAAGGGGGTGAGACAAGCAAGACCGTTTTTTTGGCAACAGTGTTTGCTTCTCCCAGCTTAAAATGATCATAAAACCAGCATTCATGTTGCTGTTGCTTCCTTTCTTTTTTCCTTGCTTATGGTCATTAACACAGAAACTGAAGCAATCTCCTCCATCAGTCTTTTCTCCCAAACATATAATTTGGTTTTCAATGTATTTATCAACCTCTGCCTTAAAACAAATTAACTTTTGGTTATCCTCCTATGTATTGGCATATTCTATTGATAGCAATCTTTAAAATATTTCTAGCCCAATATAGCCAGTTTATAAACACTTCTTCTTATGCTTACACAGTTTTTAGCCAATATTGATCTATTCTTGCCTTCTGTTTACTTCTCTGAAGTTATTTACAGACTCTAACCATACACCTCTCTTAGAAAGTCTAAGGTAACTCTGCATGTCAGGAGGTCACTCTGTGTGGGGAGTTAAGACTGCTGTGTAGGGAGTTAGGTTGTCATACTGAACCCCTATTTAGAAGAGAATAGATGCAGAACATTCCATTTATTTTGTATCATTTTTAATTAGTCAAATTGTATGAAGGATTTTTATACATTTTCAATAGAAGAAAGGCCTATAGGTGCTGAGAAAGGCTATAGTATTGCAGACCTAAAAAATACCAGATTTGACATTTTTAAGAGTTACTGCTGCTAAAATACTTTACTAACCACAAGCAGTCGAGTGCAGTGAAGAGGAGACAATTGTGGCCTAATCCACTACATAACTTCTTTGGATCCATCTGAATGAATGAGATAAGTATATCCACTCCTTCATAGCTGAAGAGTTCCTGATGAAACATTAATTAAAGCAATATGTTCTTAAATAATATTTACTAAATAGCTACATATAAGAAAATACAAAGGAAATTGGAAAATTTAAATATTTATATTGTAATAACTTTGGCCCACTTGTTAGAGCAGGATATATTCCTTATGATATACATGAGAAAAAGAGATGTTCATTTTTTCCAAACTGGTAATCTCATTTGTTAACACACTCTCATATATTAATTTAAAAATCATGTAAATTAGCAATTAAATAGGTGAGACACTTCCTAGTGGATTTCTGAGTGATTTTGCATTTTAACTGCCACTGTCACAGAGACCAGTTATCAGACCTGACTTGCTAGCAATGAACTACAGTTGACATCTGCTTTTGAATAATAAAAAAAAAGCAGTATCTTTAAAATGAAAATATACCATGTTTTGACATTTTCTGCACAGTATGAGGTAGAAAGATACATACCTTTCTGTGGAGATCATTTTCACAGAGAGCAGACAAAAGAAATAATATATCAGCTTGGATTTCCAGTAGAATGGCATCTTCTTTCTCTTTAGATTTGTTTGCTGCATACTTTAGGATGTCTATAAATGAATATATTTTATACACGTGAATGTCCTATACACAAGTCAGAATTCTGTTACAGATGCTGATTTTAAAAAACCCCAAATTTACACCAAGGGATTTTTAAAGGAATCTACTTATGCTGTTCAGTTTTATCTCCTGTGTTTTATAATAGCTTATAGAAGTGCAGCACTCTGATGCTGTAGTTTCATGGGCTTTACTCTTGGTGACAGAGTTAATGATAGCAGCTTGCACTGACTTCTTCCTTGTTCAGTCTCTGTGCTGCCCCTTGTATTGTGCCAGTGCAATGAATTCAGGGAACTGATCTGAATTAAGGAACTCTTAGAAAAAGGCAATGAACTTACTGATTTGCTCTACTCTACAGCTTCACAAACATTTGTACTGATAGTGGAAATGTGGGAGAGACATAAAATACCAGCACTGCTGAGAAAATCAGCCTTGGAACCACTATGTGAAAGAGGACATTCAGACACAGAACTCCCCCAAAGTAAGAAAAGTTACTTGAATCTGATATGTAAGGTTTAGTGTTAATTTTGCTTTCACTAAAATCTGTAAGTTTGTCCACAGAGTTTTCACTGGACTTCAGCTTTCAACTGAGGATATAAAAACTTTTATTTCTAGGCTATTAGAACATACTCTTCAAATTCCAAAGGATCTTACCTATTTTGTTTCTTCCAGTATTACTCTGTCAGAATACTGCAAACTTTTTATTATTGTAACAAAAGAACTTAAATCAGTGTGTATTGGAACTCAAACCCAAATGTAACAGTAGGTATGTGTTACTGAACAAGAAAATGCTCTAAAATTGCAGGAGCAGTGGTTAAGAAGTTTTATTCTGCTTTTATTATATGAATAACATTATGAAGAAAAGTACATTGTTATTCATTTTCTTCTACTCTGAAGAGGAGTTGTGGAAAGCGACACCATAATAGACTTAGGTAGAACAAGACTCATGGCTGGAGTTCCTAGGGGCTACCACAATGAAAATAAGATGTAACAAATGCAGTATAATAAAGAGAGAAGGGGCAGCTTTCACTCTGAAATTAAACACCTAGGCTTTTACAGCCATCTGTTTTGCTTAATTTGTTCAATTCTGTGTGTTAAAGTGTAACAAAATTCAAAATCAAATCAATTACATCTTGGATTAATTGTTTGAGGTTTTTTAGTTTTTCAGCAGTCAAAGGAGTAACACACTAAAACCACAGCACACAAAAAAGCATGAACATTCTTAAATTAGTACATTTCTGTTGATGCTAAGTACAGCAATACAAATTGTGCTTTACCCAGTAGCTGGCTAATTGCTCCCTGGTCACACAAATTAAGGTTCACAGCATCGTCATAAAGGGACACAACAGCCCTCAGCACTCTCAGGCTGTAGCGCATTTGTGCAAGTTTGTTGCCACGACCACCTGTTCCATGGAAACTGTTACCTTGACCAAAGAAAGGATCTGTGGAGCAATCACAATGAGTATTTTTTTTGGCAGACCATGTATGTTCAGAATAATAATGTGATCAGGAAAAAAAAAAAAAGGCTTATAAGTGTAAACTAAGAACAAACAAACAAATCCCTTAATGTTACAAAGGCTTCTTGTTTAAAACCATCTAGTAATAAGCCTTTCTGTGTAGGGCTATACTTTTTACATTCATAAGGAAGGTATGATTTTGGTGAACATTTAAAATTGTTACAATTTTTTTAACCTTACTAGGTTAATGAGCAGTCTCCAAAACTCAAAATATCTTCTCTAGCATGACATGTAATATCAACCTTTTGATCTCCATTAGACCCAAATGAAAAATTCTTCCTAGGAAAACTTATCAATTTTATGATGAAAACCACCTATCCCCAGAAAACCAGTCCATGAAATTGGGTGCAGTTAGTTATCTTTTTGCTTAACCCATACTCTTAGCTGATGGCCACAAGCCAGCTTTAGTCTGGAAGCTGTCTTAGTCCGCACAGCTCTAAGTTTGAGTTAATGCGTCCTGCCTCATGGCAGGAATTACTGGTTGGACTTGTTGCCACAATAAGTGTATCTGACTAGCTTAAAACATAGGCAGTAGAGATGCGTGGCTGCCCGCACAACTGAAGGAATATCAGTATAGTGGTACACAGGGAATGGTGCACCAGCTTATCCTTCAGTAGAAAAAAAATATTACGGTCGGTTTTTTTTAGAAAGTTGAGTTTCCTAAGTGACATATTGAAAAAGAATCGTTCTGACTTCATGAGTTCTACATTTTTTCATCCTGTCAAAGAAAGTGAGTTCAGCTGAGTTGTGTTTTGAGGTTACTGTGTATGAAAGCCATGAGCACCTACTGACCTTGGCCTATACACCATTCTAGAAACAGAAGAAGAAGAGTATTCGCTTGGCAGGACAAATATTTATCTAGTAACAAGGGAGCCACTGAAGCTAAAATAGCAATTGCATGAAGCTGTAATTCTTCATATTGGGCAGCAGACCAGTCATGAAATCCAGGCTTTTGATTTGGTTTTACATAATAAAGCAAAGCTGGCATCACATCATTTTCACTGAGAAGCTGCATAGTCAAGACAAAGAGAGACAGCTTACAGGTTTCACATACAAATAAGAAAAATCTAAAGCAATGAGTCAACTTTATCTGTCCTACACTAAGAAAATTATTTTTTATTGAGAAAGTATGTCATGAATGCTACAAGTACAGACAAACTCTGTTTTTATTCTGTAGCATTCCCACAGACTGTGGTTTGTTAAACTTTATTATGTTCTTCACATGTATTTCAATAATGCTTTGCAGTCACTGGTCAGATAATTTTCCTAGCATGGTCTAGGTTTGCAACTTTTCTAAAATAGAAACTGTACACTGCTTTCAAAAAGCAGGACTTGGTCTGAAGCTATGTATGAATTCTTGATTTAGAGAACAACTGATTTCAGTCTACTGGACTATGCCAGATGGACAGCTAAATAATATTCCTGTGATTCTTTTGACTTTTTTTTGTTTTGATTACTATATCTTCTGTTCTGTTACAACTTACCTGTACAGCACATGGGTCTTTAGATAAGACTCCTATTACATTAAATAGTAACTTCTTCAGCTCGAAGTCCTCATAGGAGTAGGTAAGTTTAAGACCTTTTACCAAGGGACTCGGAATTTTAACTATGAAGGAAATTGCAGATAGTTACAAAAAGTCATAATTAAAAGTAAAAATAGTGTAATTATGTAGTATGAAATCTCTTACCTTCAGTAAATGTTGCAAGTACTATTAACAGCTTTGCAAATCCACTTTCCTAATAGGCATTCAAAAAACGTACATTAATTAAATTAAATTGCAGTGACATTAAGACTTATGATTTAATTTTAGTTTTGCTTTTTTCTTCAGAACACAGATTTTAATGTATCCTATGGAAGAATAAACAGAATTTTATCAAAGAGATCAACCATTTGGACATTGTACAATACTAAGTACAGTCCTAAGGGTACAATTAGTTAAACCCATGTCTCATTCAGTACAAGTCTGAGCTTGTATGTGGAAGTCCCAAACACATGTATTCACTACTATAATCTACCACACAAGAAAACCATAAAGTACTGTTAGAGTTGTGTTTTTTTAAAATGCATTTGTGCATGTGTAAGTTTATACATCAGGGTCATCAGTACATACAGTTTTGTGCCTTCAGTTGTGCGTACTAATACATTTATATTCAACTTCAGTGCATTTACAAGTAAGCACATTAAAACTGCATGTATGAGCAACATGCATTTACAAATATTACATATTAAAAATTCAGAAAATAAAATCTTGTAATTCAAAGCTCCTAGAGAGCTAACAGAACGACAATTATGTCTAATATAACCACCAATAGGACCAAGGCCAGGGCATGTCTATGCAGCACACTAGAGGCAAAAGAGCTTTGTTTCTGAGGTGATTAGAAGCCATGGTTACCAGGACATTGCTGTTCTTGAGCAACAAAATACATTAGCTTGGCCTCAGGACTCAGGCAAAGCCACCACAGAGCTTTCCACCAGCTCCCAACAGGGGCAGAGCTCACAGAACACTGCCCAGACATCCCCACAGAATCAAGCGGTTCTATTAGTTTTGCAGCAGCTTTTTAGATGCATCCCCAAAAAGCTGGGCTCAGATTTGTTTGGCCTAGCTTTGGAAGGTAGCATACACCCAAATGATTTTAACAATCAGAAAAATATTGCAAAAGTAATTTTAAAGAAAATATTGAAGTACACAACTAAATTGCCTATTAGCCTTTGTCTCTGTGGTATCTATATTCTCTGTAAAAAGCCATTGCAAAGTGGTTAAATAAAAAACAACATTAAAACTTATTAATGTTTTCTCCTTGCTGATTAATGCAGCACTAAATTCTGATGGAAACCAGTAAGCAATTACCAAACAGACAGTTTTGTTCTAACACAGAGATAATCATAATTAATATCATTATAAGCTTTACTTTACACATATTTTCCAGTTTACTTGTGGTGAGAAAATGATTTTCCGTTTCAAAGGCTCAGATTCCTGTGCTGATTTCTGAATTATGTTAAATACAAGACTGAGTTTTCTGAAGTTGCTTGGATAGTATATTAAGAAAAAAAGACAACATTCTGATGAAAATTTCTTTGGTATTATCTACAAGGCAGGATTCAATGGTAATGTTTTTGTCTACCTGATATTTATACCTTGTACCTTATCTCCACATGTGAAGTAAAATCTCCAGGGAAGCTGAGAATACAGAATCTAAATTAAAACATTTTCATTTTTTCCTTGCATTGAAACAATTTTTCTTCCTTGTAGTATAAGGAATTAAAAATATGTGTCCTAGTTATTTATCTTGAAGGAAAAAACTGCCTTGTTTCTACAGCCAGATAAACAATTTGAATATTTTAGACATCAAATATGTTGCTGCAATAGTATAACAGACATTTCATAATGGTTAGTGATAAAATGGAAAGCTTGAATGAAAAATCCATAATCTTCATTACAGACTATAAAATCTACTTAGTAATACAGCCAGTTGGGAAACTTCTACTCAAGGTGAGACATTAATTCCCTGAAAGTAATTCATTCCTGAACAGCCAATAGACCTACAGGAATTTGATCGCTTAATTGTTCAGTATGTATGTCACAACTTCATTTAAAGTCCTAAATCTCAACTGCAAAACAAGAGAGTAAAAGAGTATTAAGATCTATAAAAAGTTAACTTCTCTGCAGTTTCCTCATAAAAATTCTGGAATATTACAGAAGAATGAGTCATCTACTTTTTAGGCAAGTCATGATAGTGCATTCTGAACTACATTTATGTGACCTACTCTTAGAAAGAATTTATGTGCCTCTTATTAACTAGATCTAAGTAATTATTTTCTCAGCATCTGATTTAGTGCTTCTGAGCTGATTTTTGGAGGACCCTGGTTATGAGGCACAGATACTTCAGTTGAATTTGGGCCATCTGAATATAGCTTGTACTCGTACATCTTCAAGCAACAAATGAGATTTAGTGCAAAACTCATTGTAACAGAATGGCACATCTGAGAATCTGTACAAGAATACAGGAGTTAATGTTAACTTTTGCACATTAATGGTGTTAGTGTCATTTTGTAAGTATTAAATAAGGCTGATGCTAGTACTCCAGGCTAATGACCTACAGATTTGAAGTCTCTTTGAGGTAAAGGGAATTGCAGAAAGAAAAATGGTTTCTTGCTCAGCAAATCTAAGAAAGAGGAAAGCACTGGAGACAGAGTAGAACAAATATTAGAACCCTAATGGGGAAAAATACTGAGTATATAATAGCAAACAAGAAGTTATTACTCTCTCGAATATAACTATAAATACTTACAATCATAGGTGCTGCAGGGTTTTCAGCTAGTAATGTGGCAATCACCAAGAGGTCATTCCGTAGCTGACGATCATAATGCCCGAAACCGTGCATGAGAAGGTCTACAAACACTTCTTTCAAAGCACTTAAAAGAAAGTGAAGTGCATTTTACCTTTTCTTTTCATATTCTAATTTTAGACAGCTCTAGGTATATGAATCCTCATTCAGCATCATACTTTTCAAAGCCTTAGGGTTTAACTGCAAGAGAAATAACTTAAAACTTTATTACGAAATGGATTCTTATGTGTACCACTAGATATCCAATTTAAACATATACGCAAGGTGCATGTATTACAAATTGCACCTTCCACTGTATGTGTTATAATAATTAATAGAAAGACATAATATTTACTCAAGCATGGAACTGGATGTTGTTGAATGATTATTGAGAAGAAATGGTCTAATTCTAAATAGTTAAAACAGTTTAACTTACTAAGGGAGAACCTGTTATTTACTCCAGCAGAGGATCCAGAACTAAGCCTTGTATATCATAGCACAGAATTTCCTACTAACTTTATAACATAAGCATTTCACCAGTGCAGTAATACGGCCTACTGAGCCTAACCTGTGAGCTTGAAAATGGTGCGATTAACTTTTTCATCATACAAAGGAATAGATAGGGCTATACCTCCTGCACTGTGCAGCAGAGCACCTTGATCTCCCTCTTGTGCTCTAACAGAAACAACTAGTGGTGCATCACTGTGTTCATGAAATAAAGAAAGGCTTGACAATGAAATAGTTTTGAAGTCGACTGGGTGTGCTTTTAGCTGGACCCTGGCCACTGAGTTTATAAGCTACCTGGCAGGCACCTCTTGGATCATGTATCATTTCCTGGCATCTCACAGGCCACAGTGCTATCTAACTTGCTGAAACAGAAACAGATGCCTGAGGGCTCTAAATCATGTGCTGCTTGGCTATGAGGTCTGATCCAGTAGTGCTTCCATTTTGGAGAATCAGATGTGTTAATACTGAAAACTTAATGAGGACTTAATGAGAGACCTCCATTCCCTGTTCGTATTTTCTCTCGATTCATTTCAAACAAAATGCTACACAATAGCAATGCTTTATATGTCTCCAAAATTACAATATTAATTCATAAAATGCTTCCCTGCACTTACTGTACACATTCCAAGCTACTGAGCTGATTAACAACTTCTTCTTTTGAGGTGTTTTCTAACAGGTTCCATAGGATTTCTGAGGAGCGGAACACCAGCTGTCCTGAGGGATCAGTGCCGTTTAGATACAAACAGAGTCTGCTGGCTGCTTGGGCCTTCATCATAAGTCTGCAATTTACTCCTGAAATTAGGAAAATCTGAATAATTAATTTCCTGTAGGGCAGTAATTGTTTTAGGCATGTTCAGAGAACAAATGATCTAAGATCAGAGGTAATGAGATTGTTGAAAGAACAGTTTGTACTAACCAGAGCTGGAGAGATGCTGGAGAGCTTTAAGTACCCACAATTTCTCAGTAAGTTTATTTTCAACTAATGCTAGTGACAAAACGAGAGTTTCTGCTAATCCTCCTAATTCAGCCATCTGAATTTTATAGTTTGCGCTTGTTGGCTGGTAACCTGCACATACAATAGCTTTAGTTATAATGCAGTAAATATTCAGAATTTTGGTTACTTCACAAAATATTCATCCTTTCTCAAGAACGGATTGATAATCAAGTATCATATTTCCTTAGTCCTAAAACCAATTGAAAAAAAAAAAATAAACAACAAGAGCTGCTTTTCTTATATCTGAGTATTAATAGTGCCTAAAGCATATCCAACAGACTTACCCTCAAGAAGACTAAAATGCTATATAAAAAAATTAATTCCTTCCTAGAATTTACAGAATGCAATAACAAGCAGGGTTATAGAGAGGTGAAAAACCTTCTTCAGGTCACGCAATAAGTTGTTGGTGTAGGACCTAGTTCTCTTCTGTAGCCTATTCACTAGAGAATTAATGCTTTCTGTTATTGTATTACTTAAAATACGTGAATCTAACCTTTGATTTATAATCTTGACTTTCTAATGTGTCCCTGTTTTCACTTTTGTCCATGCATATGCAAATCTCTATTTCATTACTGAATTATGGGGAAAGGCGAAGCATTGGAAAAAGAAATTTATATTTATATATGCTAACTCATGAAAGTAAAGTTTATCTTAAATACCCTAAAAAATGTATATATCAAATGAAATTAAATGCAGGATTGATAAATGCAGGTATGCACACAGTGAAACAAGTTTTAACTAAGCATAAACTCTGATAGGCTTTAAGTTGGTATTACTTCATAGGTAAGAGAACTCTGCAGGATCAAACTTCCACAAGATTTACATATAAGCTTAGAGATGTAGAATTTGACTTAAAAAAATTAGACTGAAATACATTCTCCATTTTTGAGAAAACATATCTTCTTTTCTAAATCTAGAGGAGAAGAATAAAATCTCTCGATATTTAATATTCACCTATCTTGATGGAATTATTTACAGATACACAACTAAATGCACACATAGCTGCTTGCGGGATTTGAGTCTTGCTTATAAGGTAAAACCAGATTTATATGCTTTCATATTTCTAGAATCTTGTGAGGGCTGTTGCAGCTGCAGCTTCTTTAGGCCTCCTAAAATAACGAAAACTAGCAAGAGGGCACAGGAACTAGTGTCATGCTGTAGGAACACAGCAAGGGAGCACACTGACATCCAGCATGCTCCCCCACCTGCGCTCTGGATCCACATTGTGACAATGTTCATCTGTAGCTTGGCTGCCTATAAATCTAGTGCTGTCTCACAGCACGTGATCCTGTGCCCCTCTAGGAGGGGATCCATGACCGACTGCCTGGTAACAGCCTCAGGCACCATCATAAGAGTCAAAGGAATAAATAGTAGTGGATTCTGATGACAGTTTGCATGCCTATCCATAATACCAGAGGATCATGCTTGAGCTCATATGCAGGCATCATCAGCCTCTTTCTGCAGAGACAAGTCACACAATTTATTCAAAGCCTATGCTCAAATGTGTCCATATAATATGAACTCAATCAAATTTAGATGGGCTTGGATCTGTTCCTCACAAGCAACGCAAGTGAAACCAGAGCTGCTTCTCTCCAGGCTACATATACGAAGCTGAAAATTACATTTCCATTCCTACAATTCTGATCCTAACTACACTTTCTTCCTCCATCATCCATGTTTCAGAGGACTTGTGACCACTTCACATTTTCTGGATACCATTTAATCCTAATCCAGTAAGTGTAATAATTAATGTCTTGTACATTGATGAACTAATTTCAGATTTTGAGTATGCATTTCTATAAAAACATGTCAATTGCACGTTTGCCAGTGCTATATATTTAATATATGAGATACAGTAACTATAGTTATAAAGAAAAATTAATCCATAGGTAATTAAAACAGCCATTTCAGAGTAGCTGGGATCATAAACACTTGATTTCTTGTGACACTTGAAAATACTGTGCTTTACCTGAAAGCTGTTTTCTTGGTAGCTCCATATTATAAAAGCTAACAACACACTTACAGATTTGGATTCTAACTTGAGAGCTTGGCACCCTCATCAAATAACCTGTCAGAAACAGAAAAAAAATGTAATTTACAAAGTTTATAATTTTTTTAGAAAGTATTCCTAACACTTCTATTTACAGTACTTAGTGTTTCCTTTGGTCATACGCCCTCCAAATCTGTCATTTCATGCAAAGTTTGACTATAAAATACTCAAGGCACAGGGACTCCCACACTGAAGAGAACCAAGGTGTCTTGGAGGAGTAGCATAAGGTTAATCAAAAAGTGACCTCCTCTGCTTTATGGCTACAGACCCTTATAAGAGACTGGATATTATTCCAGAAGTTGTGGAATTCAGAAGGAAGCTATTACACTAGGCTGTTACCATCATTACCAGGTCAGAAATTCTTCTTCTAGCAGACATGATATGACACAAAGGGAGCATAGAAAGATATCCTTTTCCACAAGATAAAGGGAATTCCATTGAGAGCTACCAGTGCCTAACATGGATAATATAAACAATCTTTTAGAGTTTAGTGTCTTTTTGGACATGCTACTCTAAAGAGAATCTGGAACTGTCTGAAACCAGGAGGCCATTCTGCTATCTACTCGGACCTGTGAAAATAAAGACTTCTAAAAAAAATTTTTTTCTCACCCATTTCAAGGATAATCTTTTTTTCATGTGTGACAGGCTGATTGTGCTACCTCTTTACCATTTAAATCTTATCATTAAGTGAGCTGATATATCACTCCTGCTCTACTCTGAATCCTTTTTGACCTACAGTGCTTTCTTTGAAAATCACAAATGTGACATGCAAGGTCGTAAAAAGATATTTTGGTACTAAGAGGTCCAGTGACATTCAGACATGACTTTGACACCTTTTCCTCAACAGCTCTCTTAAAACAGATTTCTGAAAGATAGAAGCTCATGGCTGAGATGCAGCAGGAGGCTGAAGTCAGAAACTGCTACTCCTAGTAAAGCATGGCACTAAACTGACTTGTATTTTGCCTTTGTAGGTGATAGGTCTCAGGTTTTTGGGTTTTGAAGGTTTGAGCTAGGAGCCAGGAGTTACTGTTTCTCACTTGTTTCTTCCATTTGGTTTCAAAAAAGCAGGAAGGATACATGTTCCCCTTATCCCAGGCTTCAGTGTTTATAGTAATACACCAATTTCTCACAGCAAAATTAAATGAAACAGGCTATAGACAGGTTTAGTTCTTCAGCTGTAGTGATAAAGTTATCTCATGTAGCTTCTGACATTGGCAAATAGGTAATTCTGCTAGCTAATCTGCAGGTTAGCTGCACAGCAAAATAAGAATGGTTTCTAATACTAAAAAGCACAGAGGACTGAATGAATAATTGAAAGAAATTACTTACATTTACTAAGGAAGTAACAAGAAATGAAAATCATGATAATAGTACAGTTAATTTTATTATGGCATAATAATGATTTTATTGTGGCATATCAGTTTACACTCACCCAGCTGTGCAATTGATTTTGAAACTGCCACGGAATAGCTTACTTCATCAGATAATTTCTTTTTTTGAAATGGTAACCTGCAAAATTAAATTAAAAAATATTACAACTATGCTTAAAACACTGCAGAAGAACACTTTAATCAAGTCACCAGAAAAGCTCAATAGCTTTTCTCTTCTTCTTTGACATTTTTTGCAAATAAGGACACTTTTCCCAGGACAAATACATTCTTTGCAATGCTGACTCTACACTGAAAGGTCCAGTTCCATAATCTGGCAATTATATTTTAGTAATTAGTGGTACATATTAATAGATAATATTTTCATAATTCATATTTGATGCAATAAGAAATACTGAATAAACAAATGTCATTTAAATGTGGAAGATTAAATCCCGGAACCTAGGCACTATCAGGCTATTGCAGAGCTAGCCTATGCATAGACATGTACAGAGGTGGAAAAAAAAGGATCATATCCCTGGGCAAGACCTCTTGAAATGGCTAAGAATAAAACCAATAAACTGACTCCAAATAGCCCAACGAGAAATTTATTTTTAAAAACAGGATATTAAGAAATATTCAATAACATTTGCAAAATATCCAGATATGACATAAACATGTAAGTGCTAAAAATTCTCTAACAGTAAACATTACAACATTATGCTAAGGTCTCTGCAGCTCATAGTGTACAATCAGCTTTCCGGTAGGTTTACCTCTGTAAACATAGCCAGAGAAAAACAAAGGAGAGAGCAAATAATGGAATTAATGGGGGGAAAAAAAAGAAACAGACATGGAAAAAAAGTGGGAAGAAGACAAGTAAACAGAAGCAGTTATGAAAGAGTGGAAAATTTTACTACAGGAGTTCTAGTAGCTGAAAGGAAGTTTTAAATAACAGCCCCTCCCTCTAGTTATAGGCTTCTCTTTGTCATATGAAGTAGTAGTGAATTGTGGGGGAACTTTCATAGTACAGAAATTAAAGCAAAACCCAAGGGTGCAATCTTCCAAAAGATATTCATTGCAGAAACCACAATTATTGCTGAACTGCTGTAAAGAGACGAAAAGTCTTACTCACAACTACATTTTATCGATTTTCTACACTATTCTCAGTTTTGTCACGCTTCTGCCAAACACCGAAGAAAATGAAACTTCGTGATGTATTTTCTCATTCTCCACTGTGTGGCAGCAAAGGAAAGCGGTACAACTGATGGTGCTCAGGGAAAGAAAAGATTCAGCTGTGAAGTTCTGTGTTAAACCTAACAGCTGAGAGGAAGCTATGTAAAAACGTATTTGAATATCTGCTTTACTATGCGACACATTTTCTGTCTGGCATAATTTTTCTCTTCCTTATTCTCTCCAATTATAATTAAATACAGGCGTAACTGTAGTTACAAGCATTCCATAAGTAACTTTATTAAATTATTGAGGAGGAGAAAACTACTGACAAGTGTGGATAACACCTAAATTCTATTCCACAAATAATTTGAAGTACAGTATGACAATGAAGATGCCCAAAAGTTCATGCAATATGTTTTTAAATTAATTATAAATCCAAAATCCTCCAATTGTTGTGGTTCCTTCTCTTCTGCAATACGGCTTGTCATTTTGTAAAGCTTACCTTCAGGTATTAAAGTGTCTTTGTGTCACCTCAGGTTTTTAAACTCACTTAGAGAACTTGTTTGAAACAGCAAAACGTACCTCAGCAGGACTTAGCTGCTGAATCTTTTGAGGCCAACAGTCCCAGAACAACTTATGCTAGGCAATAAGACACCTTGGGGAATCTTGCTTCCAAGCAAGCTGGGGCCAATTACAATACAGTTTTGAATGATGTAATATGTAGCTCCACAGATACTGAACTGCTAAAATGGGTCCCTCCTTCATGCCAACAGAAATTGGACTCAAGGAAAACACAGTTCATGAAAAGGAAGGGTGATACAATAGATGCCTTGCAGATATAGATGCCTTGTAGATAGATGCTGTATGGATATGTCAGTTGCCTTAGAAAATGTATGAACATGTTAATAAGCAGTGTTTAAATCGCTAAAAGAAGGGCTGAAGTACTTACCCACATAATTTAATAAGTTCACATAAAGGCTCAGTGAAAGCTTCTTGTTCACTCATTTTTTCCGCACACAGGTTAAGAATTTCAATTACTTGTGCTAAATCCTTAAGGGGCTTTTAATTTAAAGTTAAGGAAATCAGATTGTTTGTACTGCTATGAATCAGAAGAAAAAGTTGAAACCTGTATTCATCATACTTCAAAGACACAACCAAGAACAAACAAGGCCGATACTTTCAAAGCTAGATGTCTAAAATGAAGCATATGAGTCAATACTTAGGCTTTTCGAAGCAGCCTTACTTTTACAGAAGTACAACTCTTGCAAATCTGATTTAGCTTTCTTAACAGTTTAACTCAATGGAAGTTCAGTACTGAATATCTAAAAATACAGGATGAAAAGTTTTTACGTTAGTGTCAGATTTACCTACCTAAATTCTGAGACAACCTTGAGGTATTTAAATTCTTTCCTACTCTAGTCCCAAGTGACTAACTAAAGTTTGAAAATCTGGACCCAAACACATGTTGACATTATCTAATTTAGGGTAGAGGCACAAGATCAAAACTGAACAGATCACTGAGACTGAGAAGTTACTACCAATCCACTGACTCATGGAAACTGCCTGTAAGTACTTAGCCACAACTCAATTGTGAAATAATGTGATAGCTTAAATCACTGTGGCAATTAGCTGAACTGTACAAAATTAATCACATTTTTCCATATGCCCTCACCCTCCCTAGTACTTCTGATTACTGGACTCCCTAGTACTTCTGATTATTGGAAGCCTTTCAATTTGTACTGTAAATACGAAAAAAGTTTCAGATAAATTAGTCTGACTTTATTTTTCTTTAAAACGTCTCCTCACTGGAAGTCACTGCTATTTTATGTGCTGCTTCTTAAGTAGTGACAATTATTATGCTTGTCTATTCTGAGTTGAAAGTACACTAATTACATTTTGAACACTTTCAACCACTGTACAGGTGAGATCCCTCTATTGAATTTTGTAGCAAATGAATCTAGCATCCAAGAATCTTGCTAACCTGCCGGCCTTGGCTATGTACACACAAGCCCAATGATGAGAACATATGTGGACCATCACTGCTCTCCATGTTGAAGCACAGCACGTCATAAAATGCTTTGCTGAAAAGTCAGAGTATTATCATCCATAAAACACGATGACTTCAGAATTCTACAGTGGCAAAAAGGATACAAGCCCGTTTTCAAAACGCTTAACTACCTTCTTGAGAGTTTTCAGCTGCTCTTTTTCCAAATCTTTCTTAAGTAAAAGAATGAAAAGCAGGTTTTAATTGCAGTTTGCCATAGAACATTAAATGATTATGTTTATCCCCTTTCAAGTTTAAATGAAAGTGGAAACCAGATTAAAAAATCACAAGACCCAATGAAATTCTGAAAGTGCTTTGCAGCAGGATTAGCGCCTTGATCAAGCCTCCTTTCTAAGTATGGAGTCTGCACTCTTGTAACTGAAGAGGCTTTTAAAAACTCTACCTTTGTTCAAATGTATGGGCTCTTTCTCTTAAATTCTTTGGGATTCTGTGTAAGACAACTAAGAAAACCAAACCTATGTCACTCGTGACATAAATACATAAAAATGTAGACCTAAGCGGTTTAGAGTGGAGCTCTGCCACCACTAGGAAACAGTCTGCAAATTCAAAGTTAAAACAACTGAAGTGAGGATATGTCAGGGTGTGTCAGTGATACGCAACATTCATTCCAGCTCTTCTGAGCACCTCCACGCTGGGCAAGAGCACTGCAACTTGAGGCAGGCCAAAAAGTTGTTTCAGGAATCTACAAGCCCAGAATCCTAAGGGCATTTTATCATGTATCTTATACTCTCTAGAGAATCAGTAAAACAGTATCATCCAGCACATTTTTCTTCAGTCAGTAACTTTATTCTATCAGCTCTGTATCAAAAGGGGGAAAAAAAGGATATGAACTACTTCTCTGTGGGGCATTAACTTAAAATGTGGTATGTTTAATCGAGTTCTTGTTTTAAGAATATAAATTATTAGGTTTTTAGATAAAAAAAAATTGATGGCTTAGTGAATTTAGTCTGCAAAGTCTTCTTGTGGAGACCAAAAACAGTCTGTGGAAGTCCATGAGATTATGCTCTCCTCTGTGCCTAGGTAGTCATATTTGTTCCTCAAAACTAGCTTTGTATATTTCTCCTTCCTTTAAAATCACCTCCCTGGAGAAATGTTAGCAGTTAACTTGGGCAATTACATAAATTCCTGACATACTTTCAGGAACTCTGTATGTATTTCTGTTTCTCAGCTGTAGGTTTCAGCCCTCAAAAACTCCTAGATAAGCTAGAAATTTTACATGTCTAGTTTTTAAATGCACATGCTTTTGTCTTTTTTTTTTTTTTTTGGACAAGTGCCTGTGTGAGGACATACTGGGTTATATCTCTCTCTCTCTTTTTTTTTTTTTAGTATAAAAACATCATTGATACCATTCTCTATTACAATGACAATCTTTAGAAAAAGTGTTCAAATACCAGAACAAATACTTCAGCCTTGTGCTCTGTAGCCCCAGCCACCAGTGCCATCTGGTTTATTTAGGGCGGGCACTAAAGTAATTGTATAAAACATTTTTCTAAGCCCCATTACTACCTGTGTAACTGAAATAATGAGGTATCAGGCTTACTTACTGAGTCTGAATCTTCGAGTAGTCTGATGACGTGATTCAGATCCACTGATCTTAACTGTGTATCCTGGAAAAGTCACACTTTTAGCTTTTTTTTTTTAGACTGTGCTTAAAAAGTGCTTAAGCCTTAAAATGTAAAAGTGCTGCGTTGAACCAACATGAATGTAGCCACGGGCGGGTAAATCCAGGCTGTGTGTGGAGCACAAACCTGGGCTTGTTCTCAGCCCAACGTAGCGGCTAAGCCAAGCCAGGCCAGGCCAGGGCAGGCCAGGCCAGGCCAGCGCCTCCCGGCCGGCGGCGGCTGCAGGCAGCGGGGCTGGCGGGTGACTCCGGGCTGCGGGTGAGCTCACCTGGACGGCGCCGAGGTCCGCGCCGGCGTCCGAGGCGTTCCTGCGCCGCTCCCCGCCGCGGCGAGAGAGGCCGGGGCCCGGCGACAGTGCCGGGGAGCGGGCCGGGGAGCGAGAAGGCGCCCGTGAGGCGGGGGGCTCGGCCAGGGAGGACATGGTGCTCGCCCGCCCGCCCGCGGCAGCAGTGCGGCCCCGCGCCGTTGCCATGGGAGCGGGGCGGCGCCACCTCCCGGCGCCGGGGCCCAGGCCCGCAGCGGCCTCGCGGGTGTCCGTCCGCCCGCCGAGCTGGGCCAGTCCGCCTACCGGCACCCCCCGCGGGGCGGCGGGCAGCGGGGGGCCCGCCGGGCTGTGGCGATCGCCGGGGTGTCGGGAGCCCGGTCCGCTGCGCGCCCCCTGCCCCGCCGCGGCCTGCAGGCCCCAGTCCTGCCCCTCCTGCCTCATCCGGTGCTACACCTCTACAGCCCTGCCGCGACACCCGTGTGTTACACCTTCCGCCACCCCACCAGTAATTCCATTTTGTGCCCTGTTATAAACTGCTTCCTCAGCAAGGAAGCCATTTCCCCACCCATGTGCAGTGCAGAGGCTGAGTTTTTCCCACTTGCAGGGGAGCTGGAGGAGAGAGGCTGGTCGATCTGTAACTTCCCATCATGAAAAAATCCACCATGAGAGACCACCATGATGAACCCTAGCGTAGATGGGACAGCCCTATCTGGGGCAGCCTGGCTGTGCAGAAGATGGGGAAAGGAGCCTTTTCTCTGCATAGGCCGATACAAAACAGATGACTAATGCCTGGAAAGAGAATAAAGGCAGGGACAGAAGCATAAGGGGATTTGGATATTTTCTACTTGCTCACAGTTTTCATCCCTAGGTTTGCTATGGCATCTCTCAGCTGCGAGCACAGCTGCTCCTATGGGGAGATACATATACACCTAATGGGCATGCAGTCGTATTCTGAAATGCGGTCTCCAGGATGGGAGTGTGGCTGAGCCTGCCACCGCCAAACTGTCCAGGAATACCAGGCCCTTTGCTGGGTTTATGCCTGGAGGAAGAGAGCTGGGTATCCAGAAATGGCTGCACCAGAAGGTGACACCTCGTTGTGTGGTCACAGGCACTCTGTGGGGCTGCTCACTTCAGCTGCCCTTCACAAGATTTGGATACACTTTGGACAAGTTGCACATACGCAACTTTGGATATGCACATATCCCAAGTCTTTGACTGCAGGCACTGTTGACATAAACCTCAGTTTTCATTAACAAATAATTTTTAACTTCCAAAGAAACATTTGAATACGTGAATAACTTTATTAAATGCTAAGATAGCTGTTGGAATGTCCAGGCAGCTTTTATAGGAAAAGAAGTAATTGGTAACAGAAACAAGAAAGAAACCTTTATGGCTCCAACTATAACCAACACAGTCCTTATTTTCATTCTTCCCAGCTTGCATGCTACACCCCTCCCATTTCATACCTGCCGTCTTCAGAAATAAGATGTGTATCATGTTTAGTACTCACATATGCTATACAGTTCTCCTTCCATCAAAGGGAAAATACACAATATCGCATGTACCCATCCACACCCTGCCTTTTGTAGAAGCCTATCCTGTATACAACCCCAAAACGATAGCAGAAATATAGCCTAGCACAGAACGGGACTCCAATTTGGACAACGCAATGACCACTTTGACATCCGTAACATCCTGAGTTGCATTCATAGGAACACAGGTCATACAAAGGCAGGACCTGTAGGACATTATAGTGCATTCACCTAATGTGGCGATGCAGCTGCCAGTCTTGGAGCTGGTGTTTAACGCTTTTCATCCATCCATGTACACACATCTCTCCATTCCTCTAACCATTTTACTAGCCCTTCCGTGTTCTACTTAAACATTTGTTTCTGTGAACATTCTCAGTGGCTGTCTTGTATCTGGGCCTACACTGGATGGAACAAGATTTTTTATTACGCATTTGAGATACTATGTAATGACAATGCTTATAGGTCTGCAAGCAGTTAGTGCTGAACAAACTGGATTATGTATTTTTTTACTTGGTGCCCAGATACTTACTGAAGTTGTATGTATTCAAAGTTTTTAAGCTTATGAAAAAAAGAGCACTAAAATTTACTTTTATTGTGGCTTAAGTGGTTTTAAGTTCTGTTGCTTGTGTCTTGAATGACAAGTGTATAGAGGATGTACCTAAATTGGGCAACTGAGTCTGTAAATTATAAGCTTAGGTCACATGCCATTTGTTGGCTGACTGTTCCAAAGATCATATTGCAGAACTCCATTTGCTCACTGTGCACCTTCTTTATAAATGAAGCTTTTAAAAATTGGGATGAAAGCTACACTGTGCAAATTTGACTACAGGGATTCTGCTGCCCTTGGCAAAATGGCAAATGTCCATCCTCAAAAACCTGCAATCAACAGTGAAAATATTTACTTAACAGTTTTCTGCCCCAAACAGGCTTATATTATATTTTTATCACATCTACCTCTTCTGTTGGTAACAAATAACATTTGAGACATCAAGGCTATAGTACCTTACTTCTGAGAGTATTAATTCACACATATTAAATGTTAAGTCTTACAAATGCTAAGAAATATGTTTCAAAAGTAGACTTGATGTAGAGAGGATTTCTCTTTTGACTGAGGACACATCTTCTGGTGTGAAGAGACATTTCAGCAAACTCTATTCTTGAGGTAAAGTTAAATTTCATAAAACTACAGGACTGTGTAGTCGAACATGTAGGACACAGCTGCATGTTAGAAGATCAAGGCTCCATATCTAGGTCTGCCATTAATCTCCTGTTGACTTCGCTGAGTGAATTATTTCCTCTACCACTCTGTATTTGCTGTCTTACAAATTAGGTTGCAAGCTCTTGAAGGACTGTTATTCAGTACAAGATACACTTTTCATGTGTTGCACTGGGGGTCTTCAGCCCTAGCCAAGTGATGTCCTTTCCTTGGCTGTATTGAACCTGTAGACTTTTTCCGAAGCCACCTGCACTGTTTATCAAATATGACATTGAGCTCTTTATAGTACAGAAATCAGAGTCTTTTTAAGAATCAGTCTGTTGACTCCTTGTCTTCCTTTTCATTCTTGTTTCTTTTTTTGGTCAGTAGGAAGGGGAAAAAGAAGGGAGGGCATAGGAACAGGAAAGTGAAGAACTGTCCTGCCAGACCTCTTGTGTTTGATATCCACAGGAAAAAGAAAAGACCTGTGAAGTGGCTGGCAGTAGACTCAACCTTAAACCTGTGAAGTCAACAGAGCTTCCACCATCTGGATTTACCTGCCTATACTATTAAAACACAGTGTTCAGATCATCGGGTGGTATGGATTTGAGGGGGACTTTCACACTGATCTTTATTACTGTAAGGAAATGCAATAAGTCACAGTAGACAGAACTTACACTTTTGTACAGTACGAGGTACAGCTGGACAAAGGTGTAAGTTCAGGGCCCCAGCTGTTAGCATAGTATCAACACTCAGTAAAACAAGCACTGCGATATAGAGAAACAGGGTGAGATTTTTAAGAAAACCTAAGACAAGACAGACTTCAAGGACCAAAAGTTACATCAGGCATGGCAGAAATAGATATTAAATATTTTGAATTTTAAAAATACCTACATTCCATTTGGGAATCTGGGAAGTCTATGTAATTTAATGTGAAAGCAATGTGAATCCTGCCAGCTTCACCGACTCATGCATCTTGACTTCTCTGAACTCAGAACAGTTTATACTGCTGACCTCTAGTGAAGCAGGATTTCACCTCTCATGTATTGTTTTCCTCTTTCCTCTTGTGTTGGCATAAGCATCTTTGGAAAAAGGTTATATATTTTCAACTGAAGGATTGCAAAGTGGTTCACCTGTTTTTCTCATTTAAACAGTAACACTTTCTCACACACACAACTGAACAGGAAGAGTGTCTCCACCTGGCAAACTTACTTGTGCCTAGCAGTCTCACTTTTGCCAAACTTTTTGTTGAATGAAAAGTGGACAGAATATATGCTGATAGTACTGTAGTGTTCACTCTGTGATCTGAAAATATGGAGAATACCTTCCAGTAGGATATGGGATATAGCTTTCCAGTGTGAAATATCTGTTATCCAGCCATTGCAAAATAAACCAATTGTCCTTTAGAATGGTTTTTTATGAACTCACATTCAAGTTCTACCTCTCAGAGAAAATGTTGATCAGAGCACACATGTATTATAAAGAAAAGCAAGCTAAAATTTATTATGCGTAAGCACAGAAGAAAAAGCCAAATACCTGACATTGACTTTTATTGATTTTTCTGTAAAACACAGCCTATGGAAAAATAGATAAAAGCACTACTAGTAATTTATAATAGCCCTGTTCAGAGAGACAGCACAAACAAATTGACAAACACAACTACAAAGAGAATATTGCACATGGGAGACGTACTATGCTCACTGCAAGACACTGCCAGCAAGGCATGAGAAACAATATATAATGACAGAGGTAATTGTTCAAGTCAGTTCAATGTGCCACTTATTTTAAAGGCTGTAATCTAATTAATTCAAGCAGTATCATATACTGATACAACATCAGTACTGCAACATTACTCATTACATTGATAGAAAATACTACAGGATGAACAGCCAAGAAATTGAAAACTTGTGTATTAGGAGATGCACTGTCTGAAAGGAACTATGCATATGCATCTATTACCACTGCGTATATGAAAATATTATACTGAAAAACTCAATCTATCTAATTTTTATGCACCTGATATATCTAACTTTCAGAGGAAATCTTCACATTCAGAGGAAAGCTGTTTTCTAACTATATTCATACCCATGAAATTTATAGCGACTTGGGAACTCATTGCCTTATATTAATTAATAATTTCCCTTAGTGCTAGTTGGGCAGCATGTATAGCTAATAACATAGACACACACACACACCGACACACTGTTTTATAGGCAATTAATGCCAAATAAAAATGCAAATGTACTTTCTCATGTTAGCACATCATGTAATGCACAATGTTGGAACAAAAAGTGAAACCAATTCACAGTAACCATTACCACAAGCTAGATATGCAAAGAACTTGCAAAACAATTACAGAATAATTAATCTCTAAATAATTCAAGAACACGGGTACTTAATTAACTTGTACATAGTTGCCACAGTTAATAGAATTGTAAGATAAAATTAAAGACACGTATGGAACCTGTAACAGAACTGTATTTTAGACAATGTTAAGAAAGAATACCTTAATATCCATAGAAAACAAATAACCTGTTGCTAAATACATAGAGGTCTCCATTTTCTAATATGATGTGTACAGTTATGTATTACATATTAAGCACTATTTTTTTTTACTGAACAGTAATGAAGAGAAATGTAGTTTATTTCATTATTCATTTTTCATTAGGCAGTAAGCAATTTATATAAAGCTACACAAAAATATTTTTATAGCAGGCTATTCCTCAAAATAGGTATTTATTCTCCTAAGTAACTAAGACGTCTAAACGATTTTAGTTGTTCATATTTAGGCAATCAAAACTAAACTTTTAGCCTTAGGTCTTTTTCCGATGAGAAGTCCTAATGTGAGTTCTTCTATAGAAATCAATGTGTTTGATCACATGAGTAAAAATTCCTTATGTGACTAAACATATGCATGATATGATACATAATGTGTAGTAAATGCATGAGTGTCATTTCACTTTCAGACTTAATGGTCTCTTGTTAAGAGTGAACTGGTCCTTAAAGAACACTACAAAATATTAAATCACAAGTCAACTTGTTATTCCCGTTAGAAGTAAATACATGGCCTAACAGGAAACCGCATGTTATTTTGTAGCACAAATATTTCACAAAATGTCTTCATATATTTGATCTAAAAATATCATCTATTTATTTATACTTCAGTATTTCAACCTTTCACGTAACTTTTAAAATCAAAACACATTTTTAATTTTCTACACACACAGTTTGAAAAAAGGAACAACACATCATTATTCTCTCCAGATACCTTTGGCAGTTCAAAATGTAACAGTTTAAACATTCTTGAAGAAAGTTAATGATGAAATAACTTTTTGCATAGGAAAGAGGGCCAATACATTTCTGTATATACTGTCAGTGGTTGCATTACAGTACAATATATATGGACTTTGACAGTAATTTTCAATTAGTACAGTATCTTAGTTCTGCAACATTATCGCTATTGCATCAAACGAATTAGATAATTGTAGGGAACATGAATGTCAATTACCTATTCTACGGAAGTGTAGAATTACTATAAAATAATAGCAGCATATTTAATTTTGAAATGTAATCAGATTGTCAACATAATGGTTTCTGCCCTAAATTTGTTCAGCGGTATGAAATTCTGCTCTCAGTTATACCATCCCATTCTAGTGATTTTAATCAGGTTTCAGGCACAGGACTGGGGTAGAATGTAGCATGGTATTTATCCCATTAAAATTCTCCAAGACTTTGTGTATTCTAAGATTTTTAAAATTACTTTTATTTAAAGGATTGAAGCACAAATGCCTAAGCTTTGTGTTTTCCCTCTGCAATAATGGCATAGGAAACAGGCCAGGAAATCCAGTTACATATAATTCTGCAAGCCTTTCAAGAAATATACAGCTTTCTGTATTGGAATGTATTTATCGACAGGCAAAGTAAGTTAGAAGTTGCAATTGTCACTTGTTTTTCATTTTTATGTGAAAATCTAATTCGTACTACTTTAGGCTCCTGTCTATCTCCAACAATGACAGGTTTTTCACTTAATGTCTAGAATGTTTGATAAAATAGTATTGTCCTTGTGTGTCACAAGTATCACTGAAATAGCTGCATATTGGCTGAGGGACAATAAAATTAGTACCTTGAAACGGACTGATTTGTTTTTGGAAAAAAGAAAGAATGTTAACTTTTTATTAATTTGATAGATTTATTAAACTTTTTTTTTCCCTCTTCCAACTTTTCCTTTATTTTCCTGTAAAAAACTGGGAAAGTTTCAAATTTCTAAAAAAGTTAAATTTTTGGAGGAAGTAGCTATTAAATACAATAGTCCAGAGGCAGCACCTGTCTCAAATAAGTTCTAAATTATTGATTTCCAAGAGGCTGAGAGGTTATGTCAGGAGAAGAATCAATGGACACATGCTCTCTTTTTGGAAACATCTGCCACTTGTCAGCTATTGGAGACAAGTCTCAAAGACCTTACTCTGACCAATTATAGCTGTTATTGTTACTTTCAAAAAAATGGTAAAATAAAATGAATTTTCTCTTTCCAATTACTTCCTCCCCAGTAGCTTAAAAAGGAGGATAAAACTGAGTTTTCTAACTATGTGAAATTGAAAATTTGTGAACTGAAAAAAACCTCAAATTTCTGTTGACACACATGAAATTGAAAGTTGAATTTTTTTTCCCAGAAAAATGTTTTTGCAAACCTCTATTTTCAAAAAGAATTCACTGACCTCTCATTCGATACAAAAAATATTTAAAGACATATAAAAATGCTTTAATTCTGGAAAAAAATCATGCAAATATTTTATTTTTCATCTCTAGATTTGAACATGCTTAAAATGAAAGAAAGTTCAACTGTCTCTTGATTTACAACAAACCCAGAATATACACAGGCTTGATGTGTAAGTTTGCAGAATATGGATACTACAATGAAAATAAAATTGTTGTAGATTTTTTGAATTTGAAATGAAATTAAGAACAACTAACATGAACTCTTGAGATTTAGGTTGGTGTAACTGGGGGCAGAGTTTGATTCTAGATTCTTTTGTTCTGTGGAGCTGTTGGTTTCATTACAAACAGAGATAATGAGATTTACAGGACTAGTGATGTTTAAGGATAAATTCAAACTTAAGTACTGTATATTTCTGATGTATCATATCGATGACAAATTCTTGCAAAGTAATAAATAATAAGTGAAGGTTCAGCTAAGAAAGTCAGAGATCCTAAACAGTGCAAATATAGATAAGACAAATATAATTTCATACAAGTAAAGAAAATTAGGATGATATACACATTCTGATACACTGAAATAAAGGCTTTGCTAATTAAGCAGGAGTAGCCTGAAGGTATGAGTTAAGTTTGGCTATTTTGTTAGAGAAGAGTAGAACCTGACAAAGCACTAGTAATAAATGATTGTGAACGTTCTTTAGAATCCCACAGGAAATGCAAATGTCAAGTTTTAGAGATAAATTCATTTTTAGGTATAAGAATAATAATTTTGCTTCTCAAAAATTCAGGCATATCCCAGAGACACTTGTTGTAAAAGTAAGTCTTTTATATAAAAATATAAGATTGGATTTGCACAAAAAGATAATAAGAATTTAAGACAGACTCTGGGAAATTCATATATAACTGAAACTCCAGTGTAGGAACATATAGAATATGAGTATTGTGATGCTTCCCTGTTGTACCAACATATTGGAAGTTTCACAGTGAAAATGGATATTTATTGTTGCAGATTTCTCAGCTTGTTTTAAAATATTTCCTGATATTTCAAAATAATTCTAAAATCAAAAACTAGCTGTTTGCACACATATCTGCAAGTCTTTCTATACATGTATAACACTGTTTTGAATTTTCATTATATGACATATGGAAATAAAGAGATGCCAAAGGTCTAAAATCCTATGTGATACTTTGAAAAAAATGACCCCGTTAGTACAACACCATTTACTTGCAAGATGTACAATTACATCATAATTGAAACTGGTTTTGCATATTCAAATCATGGAATGGTGTAAAACCACACACAAATAAATATACTGTACATGTGCAATACATCATTACAAATTAATTGGTTTCAAAACCTGATTATTTCCTAAATTATTAACTATTAGTCTATATTCTGAACTCACTAACCCAGAAGTGTGGTTTTAATAAAAGAAAGACTGCCCAGAAAATGTGATATCAATAAATAGCACTCTTAACACATATGCTCTAAGTCAAAGAAATATCTGGAAAACATGGTTATAATAAAACACTGTTGTGATATAACTGTGCAAAGGAGCATTAAAAAATTCTGATTTCATAATCATCTGCCCTCTGTAATTCAAAACAAAAATATTTTTGTAGTTATCTGAAGTAGCAGTCTTCTAGTTACAAATTTCTCAGTTTGGTTGAGAGCTTGTACTATATGCCAAGCAAGTCCACAGTGACTTTACTCATACTTTAACTAAACTCCTAAAAATACAAGTTTATGACAAAAAACCCACAAACCACATCTACAACAGTCCTAACAAGTATTAGTCTATCATCACATCACAGTTATCCTTTCTGGGGAGAGATGTGGAACAGACCCACTTGCTTCTTCTATACCATGGCTTTTCTCCCATCCTCTTCGAATTCTCCTCAGTTTCCTACTTACACATGGCAAAAGTAAAATAATCTTACCTAGAATTACAATGGAAGGCAGAACAAGGGCAAGAACAAAATTTGGTGGCGTATAAAATCTGTAATATTCTTCTTCAAAAGCTCTGTTCCATCCGTAAATCAGTACATGGAAAGTACTTATGAGCAGAGCAACGTATCCAAGTGTAGACTTTGAAAAAAGAGAAAACAGGGGAAAAAGAAGAGATAATAGTACTTGGTCCTTCATCCAACAGCTCTAACCCATTAATGTTTCTATTAGACATCATGTTAAAATCTTACCTATACACTATTTTAAATTAGCAATATGTGGTCTTAAGTTCACATGTTCTGAAAACTACGGATTGAACTGAACACTGATTTACAACATATCTCTGCTAGCATCTATAGGCCTTAGTCAAAGCTGAAATGAAGATCATGTTTGCCCAAATTCTAAGTAATGGAAGTCAACTTCAGGATGCGTATGCGAATAAGGAACAATCCCAGTGAATTTACTGGAACAACATCAGTTGTGATTGGAAATTAAGTTCCCTGTTTCTTAACTATGAGGGTAGATCGCTTCCAAGATTCACAATTATGGAACAATGCAATTCTGCTGGAAGAGATCTGGGCCTAACACTCCAGATTTTTATCGCTCTGAGAGGTGCAGTTTGCTTCTTCCTCGCAATGGCCTACATCCACTCGTCTGAAGTTAGCATAAAGCATCCCTTATCTTTCAGCTGTTGCCTACTGGTTAATGGGAGTATCTGGACTGCAGGACTTGGGCATAATGGCACAAGGCAATGATGCAGTTTATCATAAACAGGTAGTGCCGGATGAAACATGAAGTAGAAAGTTCCCACAGCACTCTGCAGAGGGCCTCTTATCATGTAACCTAGAGCATGCCACAGAAGGTAGTGCTAATAGGGGTCATTCACCGTTTCTGTGAATCTGCCCTTTTAAGAACCTTGTCGTTGTATTGCTCTGCAGACTTGAGTTAAATGTATTAACCTTGACTTTCTCAAATCATGGTTAAAAAAACAGACTACTGTGCTTTGAATTCTGGTGGTGATCAAATGAAGAAGAACTCTTTTTGGCCAAAACTGATGTAATGACTAACTTAGTTGGGAAACATTTGTAGAAAATCATTGAAACAGAGAATGAATATTAAGAAAGGTAACTGGCTACCAAGGTTTGGTTTAATTCCAGTAAACAGAGAGGCAAAGAAAAATGAAGCCCAAGGGTCTATAATAGTTAGTGAAAGAATTAATTCCTTCTACTTCAAGATTAACCAGTTTCTAGGGAAAGGAGAATGTCTGAGCTAATACCATTTGCAAGGATTCACAGATACAATGGTATAAAAGGGAAAATACTTTTGTTAATTTCTAGAGATTGGTACCATGCTTTTTAACTTGCCAATATTTACGCATTTTTTTGCCAATGGTTTCAGAGCCATGTTGGTAAAATTTAGATAAGCTGCACCCGTTTTATTAAAAAGAACAATTTGCTCCCAAAATATTCCATAATAAACAGAACAACAACTTGTGGATATGAAAATGGCATATGCAGTGTTTGAACAGAAGTTCTGGTAAGAAATCTGGACAGCAAACAATACTATCAAACCTGATGTTTGAATATGTTATTGCAGATTTTTTCTGGTGTGACTGAATTCATTGCTGTTATATCACTGCCAGCAGGGAGAAGGGCACAAGTGAATCATATTCCTCATTTCTTCATCAGGCTTACTGATGAGAACTATAACAATTCTTGAAAAAGGAGGGAAGTGTTATACAGACTCTTCCCAAATTTAAACAAAAAAAGAAATTTGATGCTTATTTAAATTCCATCTGCAAATTACAGTTTTGAGACATCTCTTTATATCTTTCTATCTAATGGTCAAAATGGAAGCTAAGAAGTACATCAGTAAATTTATCAGTACATTTTGAACTAACAGCTCAGGGACAAGAAAAACATATGATGCACCTCTATCAAGTTCTTTGTTTTGCCTTGTGGAAAGTTGCCATATGCTTCTTTGAAGTGTTGGTAGGGCATCTGCTAGTAGGTACTAGACCCATTTCAACCACTCATCTAAAAATCTGACAACACTCCTATAGGAGCTTCTGTCAGCTACTGATGGTACTTTCTTCTACCAGGCCCTCAACTGCCTTATTTCTGTGCTGTACTTTTAATAGTAATAACACCGCTTAGGTAGAAAGAGGATGTCCTCCACACTACTTAGCATTCTGCAGTCTTTGGTTTGTTTCGTCAGGGCAGATCTGCACTAGAAAGTTCCATTAAGAGCATTTATCCTAGCTTGCAGCTACTGACAATGACTTTTCCAGAAGTACAAGCAAGACTGGCTGTCTTTGCTACTTAAGTAAAACCTCAGTGCAGGAGGCTGTGTCAGTACAAAACTTCTGTGTTCATTATAAAGAATTGTTTTTTCTGTATCTGCAAATGTTCAAAGACTACAGCAATGGCTGTACAGTAGTAAAATAAGGAAACTCAGAACTGACTGAAGCAGGTTTGGACAAAAAGACATCAGCTAGTGTAGGAAAAGGCACTGTTCAGCAGCTGAACAGTAAAAATAAAATCAATTGGTAGCACTGGATCATACTACAAATCTTGGCCAGTGGTAGTGTCAGGAAGCCATATTCCAAAGTTGACCACCCCTATGGATGCTAACATGAAAGATGTTTAAATTATTGAGAAATAAATTATGATTGTGCTGTGGGAGTTATTAATCGCTAGAAAGCAATCTGTTTAATACTGGGAAGGGGAGAGAGCTGCTGTCATTCAGGTATGCAAGGTTATTTTCTTCTGCACAAGTTTATGACTGGACAACATGGAGGAGGGAATACAGGGATTAAAGACAATGGATTTCCTGAAATGTAGTTTTGCTTCAGATGGAATATACATATTGCATTTCTGTCATCCTTTCCTTGCTTCTTAAGGCACAAAAAGAAAGGGATGAATATGTCTACGAGAGCTGGAAGATCACTTACACTAATGTTACCACAGGGAGGCCAAGAGAGGCACAGGATGCTAACTTCTTTAAGAGCAGAGGACTTTTGAAAGCAGCAAGAAGGGATACTTTTCCTTCACTGGTAAATTCACATTGGTGAGTGAGTAGCAATATCAGTTGTAAGTCTTGGGAACCCTCTGCCTAGGCCCTAGGATGGCTGCTGAGAAAAGGGGAAGAACATCTTGGTTGCTTTGCTTCCTTATCTTCCATAATACTGTGTTTCCTGGAAGCTGAGTAACAGATTAGTACATTTCCTATGGACTCCCCAATCTTTTAGCTTTCCTCTAAGTTTCTTCTCCTTCCTGATCAAAGTCAGTTTTTTAGCCAATGTGGGAGATTCTCAGCCAATGCCACTGATAAACTGGACAAACTGGCATTGTTTGGGGTGAGAAAAAAAAAGTGTTAGAGGAGTGGAAAAGATGCAGGAGAAAAATCCCTAAAATGTTACCAGGAAGATGTACATATATAGAGACACAAATCTGCTGTGGGACAAATCTGCTTGAGGAATTTCTACTTTCACAATGGTCAAGTAGTTCCAAGCAATTTATATATACAAAAGGTATTTTCCAAAGCCCACGTTTATGCAAGGTATACTTCAGATTCCCCCAGTAACAGGATATTGCTAACAGGATATACAGGCTGTAGCAATTCTGACTGGAATCTTACCCATAAACTTGCTAAATACTCAGGCCTCATTCTTCTTTACTCTGGGGAAAAAGTATCCTATCCTTGTGGGAGAACCAAGGCAGGGCAGCCCTTCCTCAAAGTGTGTACGCAAGAAAAGTTTTAGTAACACTGTCTCCAAAAAACTTTAGCATTGTGCTAGCAGACAAAAGGAATGTTTACAAAAATATCAGCTTCCTACTATGCAAATGGCAGATTTGCACTGATTTTTGCTAAGAAACATAAAGCTCAGCTTTTAAAGCCAGTTTGCTCTGTCCGTTGCCACTTTGAGTGATGTGCTTTGGACTTGAACTCTTAGACTGGAAAACAAAAGCAGTAGTCAATTATGCTTACATTATATATTTACAGTTTAACTTCCTTCAGAAGACTGAAGGACCTGGTGCAGCACTGCTGGCAGACAACATTCTCCATTTCCATGTATTTTATGTGAACATTCAAGGACTGGTTTCAATGAAGGTCTTTTTCTGTTTGCAGTGTTTTGGTTTAGGCTAGTTATTCTGCCTGCTCTGACAAAATACAAATTCTTTTTTTATTTCTTGCCCATGTCTATCTTTGTTCCTTATCGAAATATGTTTAGAAGAGAAAAAGAAGAGTACTGAAGCGGCGTTTAAGAAAACTGATGCATTGGTTTATCAGCCCCAGCTTCTTCCCTGCTTCTTTCTTCAGTAAGCTCCAACTCTGGGTCATGTTGAGATGCCTGCAAAGTTTCACGCTAAGTTTCAATCATCTAGGATCTCCTACTGGGCAAACTCTTCATCACTGTCTGGTTCTGTGGCTCCTCCATCTGGATGTTATGAGTGTTTCTCTCTGAATCATGATGAAGTAATCAGATACTTGTTTTGTACAGTGGTCAGCTCTTAACTTGAAGTACTTCAAGTTTTCTGCTGTCTCTTAGCTTCTGGTAGGGCTGACGCAATAACTTCCTTTTGCATCACTATTCAACCTTCTCATATCTCACTTTGTTCATATTTGTACTCTGAGGGAATGAGCGGAGCCTGCACTGCTTCTCCTCTCAAAGTCCTTTTCCCTTGATCAAGCGGGCTGGAATTTTTGGGGCTGCTGACACCTGTGTCAGGTAAGATGGAAGCATCTCCAAAATAACTGGGGATATCAGACAGCAATGATTTCTGGAGAAAAACATTCACAACTGGGGTTTCTTTACACTATTAGGAAGGCTGCAGTAGAGGTCTCTTTGAACCACTGTAGCTAGGGGAGATGCTGCTCAGGGCTTGTACTACTGGAACAAGGCTAGAAAATAGTCTATGTTAATAATGTGTTAATCTTAAACTCAGATTTTCCTAGTAGGACTCAAGACTGAGTATGTTTTAGTGGTAAAACTCTTTAAAGGAGCCAGACCCTTATTTTGATGAAACTGTAGTTACTAAGATGAGCAAGCCATAGTATGTTGTTCTCAGTGGGAAGTCCGGGGGTGAGAAACTGTCTGAGTGCGCTGACTGACTGATTCTTCATCCGTCAGATGCTAAACAACTTCAGCAATTATTGTGGCAAATCATCTGAGATTCAGGACTAAAGCTAGAGACATACTGGTTTTCCCAGTTAAAAAAAAGCAGCACTGAGATGATGGGCTAATAGTTCCACTGTTTGTCCCCCTGACTTAGAGAAGATTGAGAAAATTAAGTTCAAATTCACTTCATCACATTGCACTTCAGTAGAAGAAAAATAAAAAAGACAGTAAGTATTATGATGTTTTATCTGTTCTACTTGCACACTGGGTACAATGAAGGTTGTGCAGAAATGCAGACTCCTTTTACTTTAGCGAGGGATTGCTGAAAGTCTGTTTTCTGATTGAATAAAGCAAGAGGACTTTTTTGAAGGACAAGTAACTAAATGAAGAACAACTTACATCCTGAGAAGTAATTAATGACAAAGTAAAGTACCTTTAATGATCATTAACTTTAAGGAAATTTTTAGTAGTTCAGTATTTTTCAGTATTTTTTGTGATTAAAAATTGGAAATGATCATAATTAATTACCAATACCAGTTCTCTTCAGCATGTAATGCATATCACCTGTAACATACCTCCAAAGCAAACAACTTGTTCCCAATCAATTTCCTCAAAATACTGACAGACGATTCATTAAAGTTCATGATTATTTAAATTTGGAACTATTTTTACTTTATTGAAAGTGGAAATAACTACAGTAAATATGACACAATAAAAAATGCCCTTGTAGACACATCATTATGTGATTATTGTGTGGGTTTTGACTCAGACACACAAGCCTGAAATTTGGAAATTTGAGTAAGGAAAAATAAGACACAAATGCTGGGTTTGTGGCTGGAAGTCATTACTGGACAAAGGCATCACCTCACTCCTGAGTGAATACATATTTTTCCCTTTTGCACTACGTTTTACATCACTCAACAGCACTACTATTGTCCCTGCACAGAGAACTCTGGATGACAGGGATGTTGTAACAATACAAAATGGGTATCTGCTCCCTCTGAAGGCTCAAAACCATGAGTGAGAATAAACAGTTCTGTCAGGGGAACTCTAATTTGAAAAATTTTTCAGCAAACTTTGTGTAGGCCTACCTGGAGTGTTCCACCAACAAAAACCCTACGGGAAGGGAAGACATTACTTTACAGACAGAAAACCTCTGACAACTACAGCCAAAGAAGTGTTCCCCACCACTGGCTTTAAAATGTCTGTATATTATGAAGCACAACTCAAGTCCTGTACAGTAAAGTCAGTGCCTGTGTTCTGAAGGTAGGAATTTGTAAAGAGTGACAGGACTAAGAATTAGGCAATATTATTACAGTGGCTATGTTCAAAACCTGTTAATCAGAAAAGACTGAGTTAAGACTGGAGTACTGAATCCAAAGTCAGAGAACAAACCAAACCAAAACAAACCCCAAAACTGCATGTACACACTTAGGAAATTTATCACAAGACTGAATCCTAATAAGATTTCTTATCACTGACTGCTACCTAAAACTAATGGCAATTTTGTTTGGAAGCAAACATTAAGCTGTTTATTAAACCCTGTATTTCTCAGTATTTTATCTGGTTAGGTCTGCCTGTAGCAGGTATTTATCTGAGGAAGGAGGGCAGCAGAAGGGCTGCCAGGACCTGGAAAAGCCTCTGCTTTTAATAAACAAAGCTTCATATTTTACTAATAGGTATTTTCAGCTAATGGGAATAACGCAATTGAGAACTGTATTAATTCCCACACAGTGGAGGGGAAGCAAAACTGAATCAATGACACCATGGCTATCAGAGGGCTGTGCAACAGAAATCCTGCAGGAGAAATTAAGTCTTCAATTTTAACAGTTGCGTGCATCTACATATAGTAGTATCTCATCAGTATCATTGCCTTTAGTGAGTTTGTCCAAATTTATCTAATTTGAATTTAGCAAGAAATTCTGACAATGGAAAAGGAATAGATTAGCGCTCATTTGGTCTTAGCTTTGTTGGTTATTTAAGACCAAGAAGTGTAAAATGCAAATTCCTACGCTAACACTCATGAAATACTTAATGTGCCTTCATGGTAATATATCTGCTGACTAAGGATATGTTGTTTTAATTAACTTACCAGAGAGAGGGGAAAAAAAAAAGCTCTCATCATGTTGCAAAGTGCTTTTCTTCATCATCACCACCATGTTCATCATCATCATGATCATCGTCATCATCAAGAATATCTTATTAACAACAAAACCCCCTTATTTAAAAAGTAACACACCTGAATAAAACTGAACTCCCTCCAGTTTAAGGCACTGTTTACTGAAGGGATGGAAGTTACTGCCAGCAAAGAAAGCAATCCAAGACTCATTATTCCAAAGGAGATATACATTTCAATTCGCCACACTTCTTCCTCATTCCAAGAATTTTCAACATTTGCATGAACCTGATGAAAGAACAGAAAGGAAGCACTTTATTCTACAGAATATTAAAAATATCAACAGAAGTTATTTTGTTGACTAAAAGTCTACAGTCACAGGACAACTATAAAATGGGGTCAAATATTTCAGAGGTTTCCTCATGTCTTGGAGAAAAACAACTGTTTCCTTACTGCTGGTATTGGCTCTTGTTAGATGAAAAATATGTTAAACATGGAAACTTAGATGAGTTGTTAAAAGAAAATGTAACATTATATACAATTTATAACAATTATGTTATAAAACCAGATAAATCTGCGCATTCCTATGTACTGTAGAAAAGTAGCTGTGTTCTTCAGACCCTGGAAACTTAAATTCTATAACATAAATTGGGTAAACCTGCAATTTGTTTTTAGTTTGTTACATTTAGAAATAGTTTAGCATAATTTCTTGGTTTTGCTTCAGCTCCCTCTGCTAAGTCCAAGTTATTTTGCCTCTTTCACTGTTGACATCAGATACATCCAAGATTGTTCTCATTGGAGAGTCTACCAGAAAAAAGAAACAACTCAGGTCCTTAACAATTAAGAGGCTTGGATATTCAATTATTTTTCCGCTTTCAGGTGAACTGTTGTGATATGGCATGTCTTGAAACAGGTTCACTAGGAATATTAGCAAGTGAGAGTTTTACAATATTATTAAAACCAAGATAATTTCTTAGTACAAGTATCAGTGGGTCCTTTACTAATACTACTTGTGAACAATTACAGCTTCTTGCTGCCTTTTATAGTTTTGCTCTTCCTGCCTTTCTCTTAAGTTCAATTTTTCATGCTAGCCCTTTTAGAATTTGTGGACCCAATCCCTGTGAATTTGTTCCATTTGATTTGATTTCCTTAGTTTGCTCTTCTTTCTA